>NC_088783.1:12604864-12909660 GCF_958450345.1 Calliphora vicina | reverse complement strand
TCGGTAGTATTAAAGAATGTTACAATATTATTGTTACAACTTTTACAACATATTTATATCCATAGATATGCTTGTGTGCTTAACTAACTGTATGTGTTTTATACTTTCATATATATGTATATTTGTGTTGCGTTCGTGTATTACTATGTTTTACCATAAAAATGTATGTTGAAAATTTCCGTTAACATGTTGTAGTTGTTAACCAGAGGTGATGAGGCTGAACGATTATGGAATCACATTAGTTGATCATTTTGTTTGAAACGTCAAAAATTAGCAGTTACTTTAAGGTATTTACTATGAAATACTTCAAAAATAAAAAAGCATATTTAAAAGTACAACACAATCTTCTTCAAGATTAACATATTTCTTTCCATGATACTAAAGAATTTAGATTTCTTATTAATATTGATAACACAAAGCAATAAAATCGAAAAAAATTTACAGGCTTTTTAAACTACTACACAATATTGATGTGATTCCAGTAGTAAAAATAAAGCCCATTTACAAAGTTGCACCCTTACGTCAACAGCATACATACCTGGGTATCCATAGTAAAACGCATGCAAATATAATTATAAAATTGAAAAGTATAGTATTTTTTCAAAGTTTTTACCCATCCTACTCCACATTTTTGATAACAGCGGGATCAAATATATCCCGATTTTCTCCGTTTTTTTTATTGGACTAACATCAAATGTATATGTCAAACAAAAAAAGAGTTATTTAAAAATCGAGACTGACTCCAAAGTTATATGTATTTGAATTTAAAAAAAATTAAAAAGGCAATTTTTCGCTAGTTTTTAGAAAAAAAGTACTTTCTTTATTTTTAAGTTATCTAAAAAATTTCAATGAAGATGTATTAGAAATTTATACTTTTTGAAAAGCTAAATTTACACTAAATATTTCAAATGAAAATAAATTTAAAAATTGTTGATACGGAGGGGACCAGATCCATTCAAGTAACGCCTATTTTTTATGTAAAATTCAATTTTAAGGCAAAAATTCTCAAATCGCGTAGTCGATATCAAAATAAAATAACCTATTTTAGATGGCCAAATATATTCTTAATTTTTTTGTAAAGACCTCTGATAACCCCGCTCTTGGTGTGGATTTATAGCAATAAAACTAAAAGATCCCATTTTTGGGATTTTTCAAAACTTTTTTTGGAATTACGGGATTCCTGATTATAAATTTCAGAATTTTTCTATGTAAAGTTTATATAACGTAAAATTTCATTAAAAACTATTAATAAATAAAAAATTAATTTTAATTTAAATAATTTGTATCTTTGCAAAAACTCAATAAAAAGCATTTTTTGACATACCTACACAACCACTTTTTTGGTTATTATAAAATTTTTTAACCTTTTGTCTATTTCTAAGAAAATAAAAAAAAAATACAGAAATTCCAATAAACGAATTAGATATTAGCATTTTTATGCTAACAGCATGCCATTCACCATACAAAACGTATGAACATACCCAGGTATGTTGCTGTTGACATAAAGGTTAAACGGCTCAGTAGTTTCGGAGTTATAGTAACAATTTGAAGCAAAAAATATATTTTTACTTGAAAATTGCTTTTTTCATAAATATATTGTGTTTCAATTGGCTCAGTAGTTCCGGAGTTATATTAACAATTTGAAGTAAAAAATATATTTTTTACGTGAAAATAGCAATTTTTTTTTAATTTAAAAAAATCATGAAATATCGAAAACGACTGAAATTATTCAGATTTATTACTTTCTCGCAAAGTCACGTGTCATAGGAAGAAAATGAGATATCGATCATAAAAATCGATTGATTCTTTTCACAATTGTTGCAATAACAAAACACATGTAAAATTTCCACTCAAAGTACACTCTTGTAAGCACATACAATTTTGTGAAAATGAGCGAATTCACTTAATTGTAAGTAAATTCGAAATCAATATATAGTCTATATCTCATTTAGTTCCTATTACGTGTCACTTTGCAATAAAGGAATAAACCTGAACAATTTCTGCTGTTTTCGATTTTTCATGATTTTTTTAAAATAAAAAAAATGCTATTTTCACATAAAAAATATATTTTTTGCTTCAAATGGTTTTTTAGAACAAAAAAATTTGCTACTTTCACGTAAAAATATATTTTTTGCTTCAAATTGTTATTATAACTCCGAAACTACTGAGACGATTAAAACGCAATATGTAAACGGATTAAAGGTTATATAAATCTAAATTTTTTTAAGTTTATTTTAAGAATATCGGACTAACCGTTTTTGAGTTCTAATTAATTATTTGGAGAAACATCGAAAAAAATTCACAATTTACTTAAAATTTTTTTTAAAAAATTCTCGCCATATAATTTAAAATTTGGACCATATCAAGCCCTTAGGGTCAAATTATCGTGAGCGATAAAACACACATTTTACAGGAGAAGGTTGTTTTTGATTATTTTGAGATTTATACATAGAATTAGAAATGTTAGGACGCGATTTTTCAAAAACATTAATAACTTTTGATGTTTTTAATTGAATTTTTGCATAGATACAAATTTTTCGAATTGAAATTAAGTTTTTATTTATAAATAGTTTTCAATCATGATACAACCATTAGAAGGTAGAATCACTAGGAAGAGAGTTTAAAATGCTATGCCTTGTTACGTCAAATAGTAGAAAAATAAAAAACAGAAATCCAAAAATACGAATAATAACAAATGAAAATTGAGAAATATTTTGTTTATATTTGAAATACAGTTCAATATAATCGGAGTCATTGAAATGATGCATGCAAATCCGTGAGTGTTTCTTCAGCTCAACACCGCAGGCTGCACTCCATTCTTTTATTTTCAGGACATTTTATAAATCTTACGACATTTTGTTCAAATAAACATTTAAATTGAATTTAAAATATTTTTCAATTTAGTTAATTTTTAATGTTTTTTTTCAATTGTACTTTATTTTTTTTTTATTTTATATTAGTCTGACAATTCAAGGCATGTAGAATTGAGAACATATTTTGTAGTGATTCTACCTTTTATTGTTATATTATGGTTTTCAATGAAATTTCACAGTTACATATGTATATTTTTCTATTTAAAATGGAAAAATAAAAACGAATTTTGAAATTTATTATCAACAATCCCGAAATTCGCAGAAAATTGTTGAAAAATTCCAAAAATGGGAATTTTTAGTTTTTTTTCTATAATATCCATAACAGGGTGGGGGTTATCGGGACCCTTTACAAAGTAATTAGAAACATATTGAGCATGCGATTTGAGAATTTTTGCCCTAAAGTTTTATTTACCTGGTCCCTTCGGTAACAACAATTTTGAAATTTGTTTTCCTTTAAATGAAAACTTGGCTTTCAGAAAGTAGAAATTCCTTATACATCCTCTTAGAAATTTTTTGCGATAACTTAAAAAGAAAAAAGTTCCTTTTTCCCAAAAAATTAGCGAATAATCGCCTTTTTAAAATTTTTTAAATTCAAATGCATATAACTTTGGACTTAGTCATTATTTTTAAACAATTCTTTTGGTGTTTGACACATACATGTGTTGTTGGTCCAATAAAGGAAAACTAGAGGAAATCGGGAAATATTTGGATACGCTGTTATCAAAAAACTGGAGTAGGGAGGGTAAAAATGTTGAAAATTTAATTTTCAAATGCGAATATCTCCTAAGCTATAATTGATAGCTACGAGGTTTTTTGTAGTGCTCGATGAGAAGATTCTATATGTGTAATTTATTTGAAATCGGAGCTCAAACCAAGAAATTATATCGTTTTAAAAATGTAACATACCCGAGGTGTCCTACTTTGAGGGCCCTTGGTCGCGCCCCTGCTGGGCCCACGAGGTCCACGTTCAAAACTTAAACTCGACAATACTTCTTCTTTGCGCATGTGAAATTTCATTCAAACCAATCTAACCATATAGAAGTTACAGATTTATTTCCCTCTTTTTTTTCTATACCACTGTGTGTCGCTTACGATAAAATTTGTTACTGTAAAATATAAACATTGACTTACGATAAAATCGTACCCCCTATATTTTTGAAGTTATTAACAATTTAGATATTCTGAGAACGCTAAAACATCAGTCGGTCCATAAAATTTTAATTTCTACAATAAAAAAAAATTTTAAAATGTCTTTTACGATAATTTGTAATACTGGAATCAACATACATCAAAAAGCCTCTACAATTTTTCGCTTTTGTTGCCCTGTGTAATTTTTGGAATATAATAGTCAAATTTATCTTTATTTTTAATCCAAATATGTCTACAAACTGTGTATTTTCTAAACTAGCTTAAAATCATAGATTGTATTTAATTTAGAAACAATATCTAACTTTACCTCTTTATAAACGTTTCTAGTTTTAAGGGCGTTTATATTTCCCATTTCTTGAAAAGTGAGAAAATTTGTGTTAAAATTTCCTTTGGCCTAAGTTATGTACAGTTACTTTGGTAGAGGTAGTGCTTATAAAAATCGTTTATCACCCTTTTAAAGTTCACACAGCTCTTAAAAGTTTTACCGATAAGTGTAGCATACTTTGAGGGGGCGATGTGTAAAGCTATAAATGTGTGTGCGAATGCAGTTGCTGTTACACTTAATACTAGATTTTATGATATTATTATTATTATTACTCTTGTATACAAAATGTTGACTATCTATCCAACCATTTCAGCACTTGTGAGTGTGTTTAAGTATGGATGGATGCTACATTTGTGAAATACAAAAAAAAAAAAAAGTGAGAGAGAGAAAGAGAGATAAAATAAATAGTTCACAACTACAACTTGATATAAAACTGCACTTGTGTTTAAAAATGTTTTATATAAAATGATTTCGTTTATTTGAGAATTTTTTTCCAACAACTTTTTTTTTTTAAAGTGTGTGTATTATTTACCACAGCCGCCTAAATGACAGTGTATGTGTGTAGCTTAAAGTGTTAGAGTGTGTGTATAGAATACTCCAACAAAAACTCATTTAAATATACTTTTCATGCGTATATTTATGAGGGCTGGCAGGAGTATGGGTGTGTGTTGGTGTGCGAAAGTGTAACTGTGTGAGTATAGTATTATGTGGTTTTTATACAAACCATTATGGCAAAATCGTGCAAAATTTCTTCTGTTTTTTTATTTCAATTTGAATTTGTAGCGATCCGTATCAATGTTGTTGCACCAGTAATGGCTGTCATTTGTTCTAAGTGTGTGGATTTGTTTGTACAGTGGGTGAGAAAACTGCATTTGTCAAGTACTCGTTTTAATGGTTGTTTACCAATAGACCGCACATGTTGAGGTAAGTTTTTGTAATGGATTTGAATAAAGAAAAAAATTGTGATTTGTGTGTGCGTGTTTTTTGTCTGTCTGTTTAATGCAGCTGCTGCGGGCTTTTTGTAATATCTCTATTAATTTATTTTAAAATAGTCAGAGATTTTAATTTGCAAACTGTATGGCTGTGTTTTGAAATATTTAATTTAAACTAGTTTTTGGTAGTGAAAATAAAAAGAGCTGTTTGGTCATGACCCTAGATTTTGAGGGTGTTTGTAAAAATTAAAGAAACAAAGGTTTATGAATTAAACAGCCAAGTATTTAACATATATTAAATAACTTGGTGTTAATTGCATGACTGTTACACATAAGAATTAGTTTCCTTAAAGTTATGTTTTCTTGGAGTTTGTTCATAACTAGCCACAGCGGAAAATATTGTCCCCTTAGCTCCAAATTAACGTAAGCGACATTTTTAAAATTTTTGTTTTATTGCAGAAATTAAAATTTTATGGACCGACTGATGTTTTAGCGTTCTCAGAATATCAAAATTGTTAATAACATCAAAAATATAGGGAGTAAGATTTTATCGTAAGTCAATGCTTATATTTCACAGTAAACAAATTTTATCGTAAGCGACACACAGTGGTATAGAAAAAAAGAGGGAAATAAATCTGTAATTTCTAAATGGGTAGATTAGTTTGAATGAAATTTCACATGCGCAAAGAAGATGTGTTGTCAAATTTAAGTATTGAACGTGGAGCTTATGGGCCCACCAGGGGTGCGACCAAGGGCCCTCAAATTAGGACACCTCGGGTATGTTACATTTTTAAAACGATATTATTTCTTGGATTGAGTTCCGATTTCAAAAAAATTATACATATAGAATCTTCTCATCGAGCACTACGTAGCTGTCAATTATCTATTAAAGCTTAGGAGATATTCGCATTCGAAAATTAAATTTTCAAAATTTTTACCCAACCTACTCCAGTTTTTTGATAACAGCATATCCAAATATTTCCCGGGAAAAAAAAGAACTTTTTTTCTTTTTGAGTTATCGCAAAAAATTTCTATGAGGATGTATAAGAATTTTCTACTTTCTGAAAGCTAAGTTCTGATAAAATATTTGAAAGGAAAACAAATTTCAAAATTGTTGTTACCGAGGGGACCAGGTCCTTTCAAAAAACACCTATCTTTTATATAAAATAAAATTTTAGGGCAAAAATTCTAAAATCGCATATCCGGTATCAAAATATAATAACCGATTATAGGTGACTCAATATGTTTCTAATTATTTTGTAAAGGGTCCCGATAACTCCGACCCTGGTATCGATATTATAGCCAAAAAACTACAAATTACCATTATTGAAATTTTTGGACACTTTTTTGGGAATTGCGGGATTACTGATAATAAATTTCAAAATTCGTTTTTATTTTTCCATTTTAAATAGAAAAATCTACATAACTGTGAAATTTCATTAAAAACTATTTATAAATAAAAATTTTATTTCAATTCGAAAAATTTTTATCTATGCAAAAATTCAATAAAAAAATTTTTTTGTCATATTTTTCTATTATGTTATGAATGTTTTTGAAAAATAGACAAATAGCTTGAACGAAATTGTATATGTTATATCGCATCATAACATTTTTAATTCTATGTATAAATTTCAAAATAATAAAAAAAAACCTTCTCCTATAAAATTTGTGTTTTGTCGCTTACGATAATTTGGAGCTAAGGGCTCGATATGTATAAAATCAATAGCTTTTGTGAAGACCGGCAAACCAGCAAAAGGCAGCAAATCGCTCCTATCTATTATGGCTGCTGAAATCTGGCCAGACCATCAGAGGGAACCTGTACCGAACTCAACTGATTTGTTTGAAGACAGCATTGGCAGAAAACAACAAAGAATATGCGGCCAGATATGAAACTGTAATATTCTATTATGACAACGCTCGACCACATGTTGTAATACCTGTTAAAATGTATTTAGAACGAAGTGGCACAAAATCGATGATTCTTGTTCTTTTGGCTCGGAATCCATATGTTGCCAGAAAGATAGAAAAAGGTCATAGCTAACAATGACCAATACTTTGAATAAATTTAAAATGTTGCAAAATAAAAGCTAAAATTTTGAAGAAAATCCCGCATTTCTAAGTCATACAACCAATATGTCCATTATTATTGTATTAAAATTTAATTTTTTGTGACTTAAAGCTATTAGAAAACATTAATCACTGTCTTAAATTCTTGAAAATACAATAAATTTACAATAAATAGCACACGGACAACAAAAATGTATCCCTTCCAAATTCGCCTAAACCTTTCATAAATGTATCTTTTCTCCTAAAGTTAAATAAATTTTACGCAACAGAAAATTGAAACGTTACTAAAACTGACAACTTTTGGTTATTGTTCCCAATTCCCCCAACAGGCAAAACGAACACTGCAAGCAAATGAAACAAAGTAAAATCTAACAACCAACAACTGGCAATCCACCTACATACACGAAAATATAAAAACGGCTGTAAAACAGTCATACAAATAGGGAAATTCTAGTCGGGCCATTTAAACACCCACCAATATGTCAATTGAGATTTTGTGTCAATTTTATGCAACACTAATGGCAACAATATAAAACCATGCTATCACTGCCACGATTCATACAACGACAACATCAACTGGAGTATGTAGTTTGTAGCAGTTTAAATATTTACTGCAACTTCAACAGCCACCATTCACTACTTGAACTCCCCTACAAGTCGTTTGTTTTGCGAAAACATTCACCATTGCATTTTATCATTTAACAATTGTGAGGTACAAGTATTTTGCCAATTTTTCGCTCGATAACTAGGTTTTTTTTTTCAATTGTTTTGGATACATGCTTACATTCGTAGTTATAGCTGCATAACTATTGAATTTAAACCCAGCAAACATTCAGAAACCTTTTCTAATGAATTTGCTGATCATTTAACATTAAAAGATTTCTCAGCAGTTTGAGATTATATTAAATATCCATTTCAGTCTTTGGTGGGTAATTACACAAATAAATCTTTTAATAAGTATAGTTTTTCTTTTTATCTCAAAAGTAATCTTGGTATAATTTGATACAAAACTATGAAGAAAAAGCTATCTCAATAAGAATTTTTACTGGAATTCAAGTGTAATTGAAGCCTTGAATTACAGTCAAGCAATAGAAATACAGTTGTGTTATACTTTATTTCAGTTGTATTACACTTTATTTATTAAAAAGGAAACATGAATTCAAGCCATATGTTTTGTGTTGAAAAAATAATTACTTTTTCAAATATTTTTCAAGTTTAAAACATAACTACATTTGCATTCAAGTCAAATTTCAACAAAATGTTCAAGTGCTTGAATTTTTGGGGCCTTGGTGCTTATTGGGATTATTCTCTAAACTATGATGTAAAATCATGCTGCCTGTGAAATCAAACACGTATATTTGCTGGGCAAATACAAGTGCTCATTTTTGGTCTAGTTGTATCCAGTAGTATTTACTTTGGTCCTTTTTGGTGAGTGAGTGTAGGTGTCTGTATCTGTGTGGTAGCAATCGTAAACCGTAAGTGCTTTACAAGTTTTGTGCAAACGTCAGCTTATTAAAAGGAACAAATAGTGAAGATAGTTTTAATCTTTAACAAGAGTTGTTTGTAAATAAATGCAAAAATAAAAGTCAGAAAAAGTGAATATTTCACCCAGCTGTTACAGTTTATGGAAAAATGGCCGAAATTGTGAAAAAATAAATCTTTAAAAATGTTTTTTTCCTTTAACTACAGATCTTTAATGCTAATTAGAAGTTTTATGCAAATGCATTTGTTTAATGAGAAATGCAATCATTAACGTATAAACAGTTTTGATAAGTAAGGGATATACTAAAATAGTATTAAAAAAAGCTAACAAACAAAACAATTTTATGTAAAAGTACTTTTTTAAAACCGAACCTTGGTGTTTTACTTAAAAATGCGGTAGTTTTTTCTTCAAATTTTTAGCTTTCATTTTGAAGTTTATAAATACATTTATTCAAAGTATTGGTCCTTGTTAGCTATGACCATCTTTCTGGCAACTAAGCCAAAAGGGCTGCAAATCTTTTGACGCCATGAACGAATCAAGCCAAAGTGAAGCTTATCCCAGAGAGCTTGGATCGAAACAAATAGTAGTCGGACGGGGCATGGTCGAGACTATAAAGCGGTTGAGTCAAATTTTCCCAAGCACAACATTCTAAATACTTTTTAACAGGTATTGCTACATGTGGCCGAATATTGTCAAGATGGACTACTACCGTTTCATGTCCGGCCGCATATTCTGGGTGTTTTTCGGCTAAAGCTTGCTTCAAACGAATATGTTGCGTTCGGTACAGATTCCCCGTGATGGTCTGGCCAGATTTTGGTCACACCATTACCTTACCGCCAAGGAAAGTTTTCTTTTTATCGATGTGGCTGGCACGTACGATCTCTTATGCTTCGGGTTGTCGTAATGTGTCCTGTTTTTATCGCAGATAATGATTTATAGCGTTCAAGCATCATTTCGGACATACAAAATTGTATAGTACCCAATTCCCTGATTTTGCATGAATCCTGCAGCTCTCAAACGTGTTGAAATTGTTGATTTAGTAGCTCCCAATGATTTTGCAAGCTCTTGATGAGTTTTACAATAATCTTTATGGAATAATGCCTCCAATTATTGGTCTTCAAATTTGTTTGGCTCTCTCGCACATTAAAACTGATTGAACACACCCACCATAAGATTTACTTTTTTAAATTAAAGACGTGAAGCAAAACTTCCCGAATATGACGCTTTGGACGCAGTAGCATTAGAATTGTTGACATTTTTTATTTACAAATATCAAAATTCCTAAAACGGGGAAAATGTGTTTCAAAAACTGAGTTTTTTTTTGGAAAAGTGCCTACTGTGACGTTCATGGCTATTCCTGTTCTCACTTTTACCATTCACCCTATTTTTGAAATATAATATAAAATAAAATTTCGAAAATTATATAATTAAGGTTAAACAAATTACGTGTAAATATTTCTAATAAGAAATTCTGAGAAAATTAGATACTATTGTTGTAATTGTGCTTCCAAATATAAGGTGAATGGTGAAAGTGAGAACAGGAATAACCCTGGTTTTTACCGTGTGATAGTAAAAAAAAAACGTTGTAAGTATTTATGAAAAATTTAATGCTATACAAATATGGCAAAGTTTGGATAATCCTGGTGGAGACTAGATCCGCTTAAGGAAGCCAGATGTTACTTTACACGATTTTGCATTAAGTTCTCTTTTCGAATTATATTAAAATTGTATGGGCTTTTTGGAAAAAAGAACGTAAAAAATACGACCTTTTTCACATGTTCCAACTTTGGATGCGTGTAACTTTTTATGGGGACGAGATAGTTTTATTATATTTAGAATTTTATCGCCAATACAGCTGATATTTTAAAACTAAATTTCGTCCCTCCGTATGCCAGACGTAGCTAAAAAACCATAAAAAGATCGAATAAAATTAAAAAAATAAATATCTCTTCAACTAATAGAGATAACCTATACATACATATTTTATATATTTTAAGTTTCAGCTCATTCGGATAATAAATGGATTTTTTTTTTTAAATTTGACCCCGAGGTGATGAAATTTTGGTTCAGAAGATATAGCCCTTCAAATTTGACTGATTTTCAGTGTTCAAAAAAAAAATGGATCAGTTTAGGTAATTTGTTCCGCTTTCAGATACAGTATCTCGAAAACTAGGTTACGTATTTTAGATTCTGTTGATATCTATTGCCATATTTTCCAAATAAGTTTTTAATTATTCCTTTACCTATTGCAAATATTTCTAGCTGCCCGTCCTTGCCCCATTTTTTGCTACAGGTATAATTTTGAAAAAAGACATGGTTTCAAAAATGTATTGCATGCTTTTTGGTCAATTTATGAAATATAAACGTCAAATCTCTTTTTTACGGATTTAAAAATAAATTAAAAATATTAAAAATTAAAAAAAAAATTTAAATCTTTTCTGAAATAATTTGAAATCATAAAAAGAAACATAAAAAATCTAAAATTTTATAAAATATTTTATTTTTCTTCCCATAAAAGATTATAGATACGTTTAAAATTAATCGAATTATTCAAATAATTTAAATTTTTTTACAAAAAGTTAAGAATGAAGTTTTGATGTCGGTTTTTTAATATTTTATTGTTAAAGAAAAACAAAAAATAATGCTAAAGTTAAGAATTCAAGTATTGATAATGTTAAAAAACATTCGAAAACAAAGTCCAACATTAAATTTTCAACAGAAATATTGTGATCAGATTAACTCTCGAACAATATGCAATACAATAGACTAGCAAACCTTTTAGTTTCCGTTTTGGAGCTATGCTTTAAAAAATGTGAGCTAGTTGCACATGATCCTGAATTCAAATACAATGTAAACATATTAAGAAATTTTTTATGTTGTTCATTAATTCGGGTTTTAAATTGAGTAACTAATTCTTAATTAATTATTTTTCTAAATTATTTATAAAAAATTGTATTATACATCAAGCTTTATCAATGTTGCCGAATCTTTGCTTAATAAAGTGGTCTTGAGGAATTACACAACAAAGGGAATCTGTCCAAAGTTTGATACCATTGTCAGTGAACGTAGCTAATTTGAAGTCAGGCATTTACAAATATGCAAAAAGTTTATTACCATGTTAGACAAAGACGTTCAACGATGTTCAAAATCATGTATAAGACAAACTCCATGCTTTTCTTGCAACAAAACGTTAGTTTGAAATATTTGTGTTTATCATTCGATTTATTAAATATTTTGCAACATTTACGTACGCGGTTAATAAAATCACTTATATACATATATTTTAAGATCATGGCCTTCAAATATTTCAATGTAATCATTATAAATGTTATCCTCAATATCACTTTCAAATCACGTTTCAAATCACATTCTCCATTGCATCCAACACCACTTTAAACTAAGTTAATATTTTGATTATTAATTGCGATTCTTCTAATATTTCGCCAGCTAAATAACAAATATTTTTTTAGAATTGTAACTTCTTGCAGTAATATTTGTATATTTCTAGAAGGAGCTATAGGAGCACTCATCTACAGTGATCGAAAGTCCCTTTGTCTTTAGTTATTTGTCGAATTTCAGACACAATACAAATTTTGTGAGTCATTATTACTTATTTTAATTTTAAATTATGAAAAATTTTAAGCATTTAATAAATTTAAATATATATGAACATTTATTCGTTTTATTCGATTATTCTACATAAAATTGTTCGAATTATTCGTTATTCGAAAATAGCCATTTTTAAATTGTTCGAATAATTATTCGTAAGAAACTATTCGATTAATCGAACGATCATTAGTCGAATGAATACCTTAACAAACAGCAACGCACAACTAAAACAAATACGTTATTGCAAGTTTTGAAATTCTATGGCGATCCAGCTAATAATTTTAATTCTAGTTCATAAGACTTTGTCTGTTATTAAATTTATGGTGCTATTAACTCGAAAGTTGGGTTTTTTGAATTATGACTTTGTTGCAGCAAATGAGCGATATGTTTTTACATTATTATAAAACATATACATATTTTTTTAATAATATCTCTTCCCTTTTATTTGGTTTGTTTCAAAGAATTAATCTACTTGTCAATTGAAACATTCAGAATTGTATTGATTTTGAAAAAATATGCAACAAATAAATCTGTTGAATTTTCAATAATAAATAATTCAATATGAATAAGAGACTTTATAAAAAAAATACACATAAATATATAAGCCTGCTTATTTTCGCCACAATAAACCAAAAAAAGAGAAACTTTCACCCAAAATTAATTTAAATAACTATCAAACCAATTAAAGCGTTTAATTAAACTTATTGTTTTATAGCTTTTTGTATATAGTGTTGCTTGTTTTTCATTATGATGCGATGGAAATTTTAAACATTTAAACACTAAAAGAAAGGAAAAAACCCCACAAATAATAATAAAACATTTATACTTTGATCCGTTAACCCAGTTTTCTTATTTTCTTATGAGTGTGGAGAGTTTTTCAGAGAAATAAAAAACTGCACACCCACGCATGCAATCACACTTGCACTAGCAGTTATTTATGATTTTGTGTGTGTGAGTGAGTGTATATGCAAACATCAAACTGAAAGTTTATTGCATTTTTAATTTACAAAATTGAAATTTTATCGAGTATTTTCGCACAACCAAATAAATACCACTGCAAAGTATTAAAGTAAAAGAAGCCAACCAATATGCAAACATATTCATACTACTTATCAACATTCTCGGAGAAATACCACAGGCAGTCTCGGAATTATTTTAAGTTCAAAATAAACAAGACTTTATTTTGGATAACGAGATCATTCTTATGATCTCTGCAGGTGATAACTGTTGCTATTAATCGCTATTAATTAATTTTTAAAACGACCCACCCACGAACTCATACATATGTATGTATATGAAACAATTCAAATGTATTGGTTATATAAATAAAATACAACATACAGTTATTTATTTAAACTGTTACAATATGCAAAAGCCAATCAACAAGCAACATGCAACTAAAAGAAAAACGAAACACAATCAACTGATAAATGAAGGCAAGAGAGAAGAACACAATCATATGAATACACCTCCATATGTAGATTTTTAACAAACATATGCATGTTCCACCTATCCCCATGCGAAACTATATACACGCAGAGAAATAAACATGGTTGTGGTAAACATAATTAAAAGATTGTGGTCATCAGTATTAGTATCATAAGATATCATATTGTTACGAAATTGTACTTGAATTCCAATGTAACGATTTTAACGGCTGATTTAAAAGTAGCAGAATGCTTTCAAATAGCAGTGCTGTAATAGCAAACTGTAACATATCTGTGGGCATTATTAACATTGAATAAAAGCTTTCAGTTGACCATTGATCGTAAGTTGGCAACGCTATTTGCTGCGACCGTATATTCGAATATTCAGTTAAAGAACATTGTAGAAAGTACACCACAGATGGCGTATTTATTAGAAAGATCTAGAATATTCAAGCTTTGACAGTTAAAGAGCAATCTAGAGTGCAGATGGCAGTGTTATAAATAGTGGCAGAGGTTGCAGTCGTTAGTGAGTTTATCAGATACATCAACTGAGTGCTGTATTTTTCAAGTGAATTCGTGTACATTATAAAGTGTGTCTGTATTTCTGCGAATTGATAAACGTGTGTAAAAAACATTGAGTGACTATTTAATTCTGTTGTTGTACATTTTAAATAAATAAAGAGTTGCTACAATTTTCAAACTACTAAACGGCTTTTATTTGCAATCAAAAGTATCCGGTTTATATGAAGGAAATAAACAAACGTTTTAATAAGGTTAAAACGTAACAATATCATGATCGACTACCGTCGTAAAATTAGATCATTCTATTATCCTGTTAATCATAATATGATCTTATAATGACCCAAAGTAATCAGAACATTATGATTACACAAGGCAGCAAAATCTAAACAATATTAAAAGCTTCTTAAACCATTACATAATTTTGATGTATTGTGGTTCCAGTAGTACAAATACGGTCCAAATTTTAAATTCTATGAACAGGTTTTTTTTAACAATTTTTAAGTGAAATTATAAATTCTTTAGACGTTTCTCCACATAAATAATGATGCTTCAAAAACAGTTAGACAGATGTTACTAAAACGGAATTATAATAACAAATTGAGGCATAAAATATATTTTTTATGTGAAAATATAAATTTTTTTTAACATTTATGTCAACAGCAGAACTGCTTTACTTACGTCAACAGCAACATACCTGGGTATGTTCATACGTTTTGTATGGTGAATGGCATGCCGTTAGCATAAAAATGCTAATATCTAATTCGTTTGTTGGAATTTCTGTATTATTTTTTTTATTTTCTTAGAAAAAGACAAAAGGTTCCAAAATTTTATGATATCCAGTTTTACCCTTACATTTAGTCATTGTTTTTTTAAAAAACTTGTTGTGTAGGTATGTCAAAAAATTATTTTTATTGAGTTTTTGCAAAGATACAAATTTTTTAAATTAAAATTAATTTTTTATTTATCAATAGTTTTTAATGAAATTTTACAGTTATATAGAATTTTCTATTAGATATATATATATATATATATATATACATAACTAAAAACAAATTCTGAAATTTATAATCAGGAATCCCGTAATTCCCAAAAAAGTTTTGAAAAATCCCAAAAATGGAATTTTTTAGTTTTTTTTTGCTATCATATCCACATCAGGAGCGGAGTTATCCGAACCCTTTACAAAATAATTAAGAACGTATTTGGCCATCTAAAATAGGTTACTTTGTTCTGATATCGACTACGGGATTTGAAAATTTTTGCCCTAAATTTGAATTTTACATAAAAAATAGGCGTTACTTGAATGGACCTGGTCCCCTCCGTATCAACAATTTTTAAATTTGTTTTCATTTAAAATATTTAGTGTAAAGTTAGCTTTTCAAAAAGTATAAATTCCTAATACATCTTCTTTGAAATTTCCCAAAAACTAACGAAAAATCGCCATTTCAAATTTTTTTAAATTCAAATATATAACTTTGTAGTCGGTCACGATTTTTAAATAACTCTTCTTTTGTTAGTCCAATAAAAGAAAAATGGAGAAAATCGGGATATATTTGGACCCGCTGCTATCAAAAATGTGGAGTAGGGTGGGTAAAATGTTGAAAAAATACTATACTTTTCAATTTTATCATTATATTTGCATATGTTTTACTATGGATACCCAGGTATAAGGGTGCAACTTTGTAAATTTTATCTTCCAAAAGGGTGCTCCTATCCTAACCAAACTTGGGACAGTTGCGGAAAAACGTTTTGGCTAGGATATCAAGAAATTTCAAGTCGATCCGATCAACCTGTTCAGAGCTACAGCATTTTGAAAATGCAAAATATACCCAGGTATGTTAAAAAACTCATGAAAAATCGAAAACGGCAGAAATTGTTCAGATTTATTACTTTATCACAAAACCATATATAATAGGAATAAAATGAGATATCGATCATAAAATTCTATTGATTATTTTCGAATTTATTCACAATTAAGTGAATTCGCTCATTTTCACAAAATGTTAGTTATTTTTTTGATATACATAAAATTGAGTGGTTATTGTTCTTCTTTCGATTGATTGAATTTTGAAAACGTTTTCCCCATTAATTACAAATTTTCACACGTATATTGCATTTCAATCGGCTCAGTAGTTTCAGAGTTATAATAACAAATTGAAGCAAAAAATTAATTTTTTACGTGAAAATAGGTAATTTTTTTGTTTTAAAAAACTCATGAGAAATCGAAAACGGCAGAAATTGTTCAGATTTATTACTTTATCGTAAAGCCACATATAATAGGAATAAAATGAGATATCGGTGATAAAATTCGATTGATTATTTTCGAATTTATTCACAATTAAGTGAATTCGCTCATTTTCACAAAAATTTAGTTTTTTGTTTGATATACATAAAAGTGTGTAGTTAATGTTCTTATTTCGATTGATTGAATTTTGAAAATATTTTCCCCATGCTATGTACAATTTTTCACATTTTTATTGAAGCAAAAAATATATTTTTTACCTAAAAATTTTTTTGGATTAAAAAAATCATGAAAAATCGAAAACGACAGAAATTATTCGGGTTTATTGCTTTATGGTAAAGCCAAATGTAATGGGAACAAAAGGAGATATCGATCAAAAGAATCGATTGATTCGTTTCGTATTTATTAACAATTAAGTGAATTCACTCATTTTCACAAAATTTTTAGTTTTTTGTTTGATATACATAAAATTGAATAGTTAATGTTCTTCTTTCGATTCGAATGATTCTTTCAACATGAAATGCATATAGTACTCGGTGTCCAATGCTGGTTTAAATTTCATTTCACAGTTATTTCACTTCTTTGTAACAATATATTGTTACAAATAACACCATGGTTTTTCTCTGCGTGTACGTCAATGCAGGTGCAGGCAAGTATAAAAAGTTACAAACTCGCATACTCTACAACAGCTTGATTTATGATGAACACATTTTGGTTTTCTTATTCTAGGAATACTATTTTTTATTACTTTTTTTTTTTTTTGATTTTAGTGGATATGTATTTTTCATTTAACCACGTTGAATACGTTTTCGTTTCGCTGTAAAAGCAATTAAAACGAACGTACTAAATGTAAATTTTACACAATACTATTAAAGGTTTTTTTTAACAAAAATTTATTAAGAAAACTGTCAATAAAACATGTGATTTTCCATGATAAACTTTGATTCGAAATGAATTTTACATTGCATATTGACTGGCATATTTATAAAATTTAATTGAACTGCACTTGAGATAAATGGTTTTGGAATTTCAGAGAATTCGTTGTTAAATAATAATTTTCATACAAAATTAATATGCCTAGCATGGCATCATTATTAAGGAGGTAAATATTTTTTTAATAGTTTTGTTATTTGTTTGAAAAATGTCATGTGACTTTTATTGTTTTAATATAGAAAACAGTTAAAAATTTATAAATTAATTTTTGGAAAGATGTTGACAATGGAAAAATGTAAATGCAATTCAATTTTGTGGTCAATAGAAAAAATAAAATCCGAGATAGTCACAATCCTATAACAAAATCTCTAAAAGGTATAAATTACCTCTTCCTTTATCACACCATGCTAAAGAGTATAAAAAAGATGATCCCTATACCACAAATTACCAGTCACACAAATTGAAATAGAGAAAATCTAAATTTAAATACTTAAAGCATAATAATGGTTGCGGTGATCATAATCGAACACTGTCATATTATGACGTTACTCATCCGCCATTGATGTCTCAGCCACAGCCAATTTATGTTATTTATTTTCAAATAAATACAAATAATGTGAGGAGGGCTTTGATTTCATATCATTATCAATTTGTTGTTGGATTTAATTCTTGATAATAATAAGGTTTCGAAAACAGTCTGAACAAGTAAGAAAGTATGGTCGGTCAAGCCCGACCATATTATACCCTACACTAAGTAAATGAGCACAAACATTTTTCTTTTAAAATATCAATAACTTATATTCGTGAGTGATTTCGATCTAATATCGATCACCATGATATTAGGTCGTGTAATTTATGTCTCTATGAAAGTTATTTATGTTGAATTTTGTGTGTATGCCAACATTTTTAAGACATTCATGCACGTTAAAGTTATTTTCGGAAGCGGGTCTATATGGGAGCTATGACTAATTATGGACCGATCGTAACAAAATTTTGTAACATGAATTTTGTATATATAGAACTTATTTGGAGCGGAATTTGTGTAGATACATATATAAATTAAACATTTATGACCGCTAAAGTCCAATTTCGGGAGGACATTTGTATGGGGGCTAGGTGAAATAATGAACCGATTTCAGCCAATTTCAATAGGGTTGGTCGTTGTGCCGAAAAAATAATATGTACCAAATTTCATCGAAATAAATTTAAAATTGCGACCTATACTTTGCGCACAAGGTTTACATGGACAGACGGACGGACATGGTTTAATCAACTCGGAAAGTGATTATAAGTCTGGTGGCGTAAGGTATAAAAATGCCACAATGATCAAAACTATAATAATAATCTAAACATATCTATGCTGAGAATGGTTTTCGTTAAACAAATCAAACTTGTTCGAGATTGTCTTGCATTTTGTTTCACAAATTATTTTCTATTGTGGCGATCGTGTTAATTTTCAATACCGGATTACTTAGGACAATGGTAAACATGTTAGGTGAATCTTATTTATAGCAGTTTTGTATTTGGAATATTAGAGTGTTTTACACATACAGACTCTTAATGTTTCGCACTACATAAAATATATATTTGCGTTCATTTGTGACTAGTAAGGCTGATACAGATATAAGTTACAGCCATTATTTTCGTCAATAGTTAAACTTATCACAAATTGGTGAAAACGTTAATTCTCTGAATTTCTTTCTAAACGATATTGTTTAACACTTTCTAAAGTTGCGCATTAGCTTTGACGTAAATACACAAAATCAAACTGAATTTATACTGAATTTAGCTATTTCAATATGGCAATACCGTCGACAATCAATCAGCTGTTGGAAAATTGTTTATTATTGTAAAATAAATCGTAACACAGTAGAATAGAAAAAAAGAGGGTAATAAATCTGTAACTTCTAAACGGTTAGAACGGTTTGAATGAAATTTCACACTCGCAAGGAAGAAGGGTTGCGGAGTTTAAGTTTTGAACTTGGATCACCTGGGCTCACCAGGGGCGCGGCCACTGGTCCCCAAATTAGGACACCTCATGTATGTTAAATTTTTAAAACGATCCTATTTCTTCCTTTGGTATCCAATTTCAAGCAAATTATATATATAGAATCTCCTCATCGAGCACTACAAAAAACGTCGTAGCTTTCAATTATCTCTTACAACTTAAGATTTTTTTACCCACCCTACTCCAGTTTTTTGATAACAGCGGATCCAAGTATTTCCTGATTTTATCCAATTTTCCTTTATTGGTTTAACAACACATGTATGTGTCAAACAGAAAAAGAATTGAGCAAAAATAAAGACTAAGTCCAAAGTTATATGCATTTGAATTTAAAAAATTTTAAAAATTCGCAAATTTTTTGAGAAAAAGGTACTTTTTTTTTTATGTTATCGAAAACAATTTCTAAGACGATTTATAAGGAATTTATACTTTTTGAAAAGCTAACTTTTCATCAAATATTTTAAATGAAAAAAAAATTGAAAATTGTTGACACCGAGGGGACCAGGTCCATTAAAAAAATGCCAATTTTTTATGTATAAGTCATGTTTAGGGCAAAAATTCTCAAATCGCATAGTCAATCTCAACATATAGTAACCCATTTTAGATGATTAAATATTTTCCTAGTTATTTTGTAAAAGGTTCCGATAACCCCGCCCTGGTATGTATTAATATCAATACCAGCCAAAAAAAAAACTAAAAAATTTAATTTTCAACACATTTTTGGGAATTGCGGGATTCCTGATAACAAATTTCAAAATTTGTTTTTATTTTTGCATTTTCTATAGAAAAATCTATGTAACTGTAAAATTTCATTAAAAAATATTCATAAATTAAAAATGACTTTCAATTTGCAAAATTTGTATCTTCGCAAAAACTCATTAAAAAGCATTTTTTGTCATATTTTTCAAAAAAGTATTCAATGAATTTTTTAATTGTGAAATGTTTAAATTGTATTAAGACTTATTTATCAATTACAAATTATCTTTATTTCTGTGCAGGTTGTTGGGATAAAACTAGTTCTGGATCAATTAAAAGATTTCAATTCAAACCCGACCTTTGACAGCAAAATATAGGTTAGTAAACACAGAGCAATACGCGAGGGTAATAAAATAAATAATACAAATTTTCCAGTCACAGTTCGAGCAAAATCGTTTTAAGCGATGATGCATATTTTCACTTTGATTTGGGATTCATGAGATTTTGGGTTGGTAGGATTATTGGAACATACTTCTTCGAAAATGCTGCTGGTCAAGCACTAACTGTTACTGGAGCTTTATCTAAATTGGAAGATATTGATGTGGATGATATGTGGATTCAACAAGATGGTGACACATGACATGCAGTAAGACAATTCAATTACTGCATGAGAAATTTCCCGGTTTCTCTCGTTTCGTTAATCATAGTTGGTCTCCTGGATCGTGTGATTTTACACATTGGATTTATTCCTATGTGAAGGAATAGAATATAAAAAAGCTGGGGTCTAACTTAATGTTATCACTTCTATAATGATTTTCGATCTTCAATTGGTTGTCGTATGTATTACTGCAGCATACAAAATAATTTTAAAATCTTTCCCTTAAAATTCAAAGCTTTTTCCATCTTACCTAAAATTATGAATATTTATTGTTTTAATTACCTGCAAGAAAAAGAAAGTAAAAAATGAATTTAATATTATTTTATTATTAAAGCTATTAATATATAAATAAAACTGCTAATAAACAGTAATTAATTTTTTTAATTATTTCCTATACAGCATTTTAAAAATAAACATTTGATTCTCCCCCCAATTTAACAAATATTCACATATTTACCTCAATTAGCTAAAGATGATTGAGAAAAGGGCCAATTTAAACTTAAACTCGTACACATTATAAATTATTCTAATTTATATCAACCAATAATGACCCTTCAAGTTTCTAATTACCAAATGATATCAAATTCGTAAAAGTAACAGAAACAGAAACGCTGCAACTAAAATGAAATTAAACGAAAACGAAAATGAAAATGGACACACAAAACAAAACTCAATGACATGGAGGTCAATTTTCTATTAAATGAAAATGAAACTTTCAACAAATCAGCAACAACAGAACAACGTATTGTCCTTAAGGACAAGTACATTATTAAAACATATACACACATGCATACAATTGTATGTGAAATCCCGCTAGTTCTTTATGAGACAATGTAACCAGTTTCCAGATTTTTACTCCCTAGACTGATCCAAATTCATGTCATAACTTGGGTTAGTATACACTTAACTGTCTCCATGTAATCTATTGGTGGGTATTTGGCAAATTGTCTGTATTTTGTGAATTTGAGAAGATTTTGTTTGAATTTTTTTTATTGATTTATCTATTCTGAAGACTGCTTATATTTTACATTGAAGTACAAGCTGTCTGCTGGATATTTTATTTAACTTTAAGGACTAACTATATAACTTGTGGACCATTGTTTATGGCATAAAGTAGCCAATGACTGGCAAAATCCCACTATGTAGTGACTGTTTGCAACATTAGTAGTGTTGGAAGGCTGTCCCCAGGAGTTTCAATTACAGTGAAATAACCTTTACTAATACCTTTTCGCTAGTCAAGTAACCGGCCAACTTTTAGTTACATGATCTACAAGGACATTTGTTGCTGATATGTTGGCTGTGTGTGGAAATTATCTTTGTGTCTAAGTGTGCGTGTATAGGGCATAATGAATACTAATTAAGTTTTAAGTATCATTTAAATTGAGTATGTTTTTCCTCTCTCACTCTCTTTTTCTCTCTTCCACCCATGTTTTAAGCAGTGTTTAAAAAACTAGACTACAAGTAGCAGTAGCAACGAAAAAACACAAGTAGTGTAGTTAAAAAATTAATAAAAACTCGGAGTCAATAATTACTACTACTACTGCTACCTTCACATTTTGGTAGCAGTAGTTGTAGTAGTACTAATAAAAGAAAAATTTAAAAGTAGCAGAGTAATTTATTTTCTATTGCTACCTTAAAAAAGAAAAAGTTTTGATGTAGTAGTCATTAGTTTTTTTATTAATTCTGCTACTTTTAAAATTTAGTAGTAATAGAAGTAGCAGTTGAGGTAGTAGAAGAAGTAGCAGTTAAGTAGCAGTTGAAGTCGCAGCTAAGTAGCAGCTAAGTAGCAGTTGAGGTAGCAATCAAATAAGTCAAAAATAAAAATCTTCAACAAAAAAAGTATATTATGTGTTGTTGTTGTGAATGTATATTTGTGTATGTTGGTCGTGTTGTAAACAAAAGTTCGGCTTTTTTGTTATACACACAGAAAACACGATCTTTCTGTTAGCAACACAAACATCTGAGACGAATAAAATCGAATAATTCTTTCAAACTCTCTCAAAACAAAAACAACACACAGTGTTTAATTCTGTCAATTTTGGTGTTATGACGGAAGATTTTCTTTTTTGACTACTTTTATTGCTACCTTAACTGCTGCATCAACTGCTACTTTACTGCTACCTTAAAAATTATAACTCGATATAGAGCAGTGGCAGTGATTTGTATTTTTATTACTACTGCTCTGTTAAGAGTTTTATATTTTGAAGGTAGCAGTAGTTTCAAAAAAACAAGAAAACGAAAAAAGACAAATGCTACTGCTACCGCTACATACACTTTTTTGAAGCAGTAGTTGTAGCACCAGTTAAAAATTTGTTAGTTATCGTAGCTTTTTAAACACTGGTTTTAAGCATCCACTTTGCTTTACAAACACTACAGCAAAGAGAGTAGCAAACAAACAAACAAAACAGTTTTTTCCAAAGAAACTGTGAGCAAAACAAAAGCAATTTTAATTTGCGCATGTAATTAATTTAATGATATTTTCTTGTTGCGTTTTAAGCCATTAAAGCATTAAAATGTC
This sequence comes from Calliphora vicina, assembly GCF_958450345.1. Lineage (NCBI taxonomy): Eukaryota > Metazoa > Arthropoda > Insecta > Diptera > Calliphoridae > Calliphora > Calliphora vicina. Next base: position 12,886,224 of record NC_088783.1, on the reverse strand, counting down.
CATTAAAAACAATACTAGATATTTATTTATATGATGAACAATGAATTACTGCTATTGTGCATGATACAAGTTCTGGCTTTTCTTTTTTTTTGTGTTATAAGTTTTACATTAGTCCTCCTTCATGCCTATCAACACTAAGGCAAGAAGTGGGTTTGGGAATAACACAGTTTCTAAAAATTACTGTGTGTAATTTTTTGAGTCATAGTAATAAAACCATATACGGACACCAGTACCTGATAAAAGACCAAAAAACAAAAGACCCAAAGTCATGCACTTTTTTATGGGCCCCCAAAGATTTTTGGCCTCGGTGTAATTTTTGCAATAAAGTAATTCTCAGCCTCATATCTTGCAAACAGTTCTGAATTTTGATTAACTCTCTGAAGCAAAATTGTAGCCCTTGTCACTTCATCTTCAAGATCAAAATCGCAAAAAACTTAAAAAAAGAGAGTAAATCAAAACTCCGAACTGTTTGCAAGATATGAGTCTGAGAAAATTATCACTTTTTTGCAAAAATAACACAGCGGCCTCAAATATTTGGGGCCATACAAAAAGTGTATGACTTTGGGCAAAACTGGGAGAGACGGGTTTTTATTTATTGGTCTTTTATCACGTAGTGGTGTCCGTATATAGTTATTTTTTTACGTGCTGCACTGTGTAATCATATAAGATCTTAAAAATTCTATTTAACCACGCTAACGTCCAAAGGACCAAAATGAAATCAATGAGCTTCACATATAATATTTACCATTGTCCTAGGCAGTACGGTATTGAAAACCAGCAATGTTGGTTCAGTAGATAAAAAGTTATGATCCAAAATTTAACTCAACCTCCAACAACTTAATGTTTCTAAAGAAAACTGTCACAATTTTCCAGTTTTAGGGTTAATTAGATTAGAATATGGCAAAAAATATATGTTAGTGATAATTTTGTATTGTTTATTGTCACATTGAAAGCACGATTTAGCTTTTTCGGTTTGTATGTATGTGTAAAACATGCTCACGTCCAAAACACAGAAACGAAATCAATGATTTTCACCTAGAATATTTATCATTGTCCTAAGCAGTTGGGTATTGAAAATCAGCAATGTTGGTTCAGTAAATAAAAAATTTTTAACCAAAATTTGACACAATCTCGAAAAGCTTGATCTTTCTAAAGAAAACAGTCACAATATTGCAGTTTTGGGGTTAATAATATTAGAATATGACAAAAAATATATTTTTGATAATAATTTTGTATTGTTTGTGTTCAATTTCATAGCTTGACTTAGCCTTTTCGGTTTTTATGTGTGTGTAAAATACGCTCACGTCCAAAAAACAAAACCGAAATAAATTAGTTTTTTCTAGAATATATATCATTGCCCTAAGCAATTCGGTATTGAAAACCAAAATGGTTGGTTCAGTATATAAGAAGTTATGAACCAAACTTTAATACAACCTTGAAAAACTAGATGTTTCTAAAGAAAACAGTCACAATATTGAAATTTTAGGGTTAATTGGATTCTAAAATGACAACAAATATATGTTAATGATAACTTCGTACTGTTTCTTGTCAAATTGAAAGCACGATTTAGCTTTTTCGCTTTGTATATCTGTGTAAAACACGCTCACGTCCAAAAAACAAAACCGAATTAAATGTATTTCACCTAGTATATTTATGATTGTCCTAGGCATTACGGTATTGAAAGTCAACAAAATCGCTTTAGTAGATAAAAAGTTATGAACCAAATTTTGGTTGCTTAGATTGCTGTTATATTTTTTTGTTTAAAGAACTAACATTTCAAACTTCCACCAGAAATGGTGTTCAAAAAGATAATTACAAAATGAAAACCTATAACAGTAAATGTACGAATGAGAGTAATTTTTTTTGTTAGCATTTACTTACACATATAAATCAAAAGTTTTCATTATAAGTATTTTTAATTAAAATTCTTCACACACATTAGCGATAAATAGCAAATGGAGAAATGAACGTTTTGTGGCAAAAAAACAAAAAAAAAAACAACATAAAAATTGTACGAGCGACGATGTGTAAATTTGCACAAACAACATGATGCTTATTTAAATGTGTTTATTAGCAGTTACCTATTCCCCAAGGAGCTGATCACACATGAGTGTAAAATAAATTCCATATATATTAACGTATCTGCATAAGCTTATGTTAAGTATAATTACAATACAAAATGACCAAACAAACAAATAGTGACCAGGACGTTTGGCAAGAATAAAACAAAAACAGCTATAAAATAATCTACTTTATTAAGGAACACAAGTGTAAAAGTTTCTGCATCCAGCATGAGTATAAGTAAAATCTTGTCATTGTTTATAAAATATTTTACATTTAACTGCAAAAGTGTGTTTTTATCAATGTTGTAGTTGTGTATATAACATTACAACATAATACTCATGTATGTGTAGTATTAAGGTTTATCAAAATTTGCACTTTTTGGAATTTCAAAAAATGTTTAAAAATTGCACATTATCTGATTTTATTCAAATATTTCAACATTTAGTTTTGAGATGACGAAAAGCAATTTTAGACCTTGGCATGGAAAATCTGAATAGTACAAAAATAAACACCACCCTAATGTGTATATTTCAGAATAAATATATGTATTTCTGTAGTTTTTTCTCCTGCTTGTACTTTTGGCTCAAAACTAAAAACCAGGGACTTTATGTTCGTATCAGTTTATTTGCTTTTGGGTTTACTCGTTTGTATGTATGAGTTTTTTTAAACTTCATTAGCAAGACAACAATAAATTAACATAAAATTATGGTTGCAATTTTCAACCAAAAATTCTCTGTTGTTCTTTCACCAAATAACATCAAAATGGCAACATTTAAACCAAAATGTAGATTACAACCATACCAAACTTTTGTAAATTATGTTAAAAAGATAAAAGAAAGAGGGGACACACAAAATTGCACAGTGTTTCGGGAAATGTTAATATTTTAATCAGTATAATATTATTAAAAATAAATATTTGAAAATAAAACAAGTTAGGCTTTGCCGAATCTTAAATACCCTCCATATTTTTTAGGTTGATATATATGGGAGCTATAACCAATTATAGGCCGATCATCATAGAATTAGGTATAGCGATTTTGGTATATATGGGGATTATTTATGACGAATTTCAACTTAATAGCGATATTTATAAGATATTTATGCTAATTTAAGTGATTTTCGGAAGTGAACTTTATATGGGGGCTATGGTGAAATATAGACCGATCCACAAAAAATTTAGTGTTGTGATTTCTTTTAGCACGAATCTTATTTTTGTTGAATTTTGTATGGATACTGCAATTCTGAAGGCATTTATAAACCATAGAACCATATTTCGGGAAGAAATTTGTATGGGGGCTAGGAGAAATCATGAACCGATTCTTATAATTTTCACCAGAGTTAGTGCTTTTATTATAAAAATAACGTATGTAAAGTTTTATGGTATAATCTGCAATATATTTACACAAAAAGTAATTTTTTTTTAGGTTGTCTCACATTTTGGTTCATAGCTGTGGTTCTACTGAACCGATTTTGCTGATTTTCAATACCAAACTGCTTAGGACAACAATAAACATCTTTTTTGCAAGGACGTGAGCGTGTTTTACACAGACAGACGGACATGGCTCAATCGACTTAGAATTTCATAACGATCAAGAAAATATATACTTTGTTGGGTCTCAGATGAATATTTCTCAATGTTACACACGGAATGACAAACTTATATATACCCTCATTCACCACTTGTGGTTGTGATACCCTCCAAGATATGAGTTTCTTTAAAATAAGAAATGTTTGAGCTTGATCGTAAATATAACTTCCTTTTAATACAATTTCCTATGAACAAATCAGATTTTTTCAAGCACTTGAATATTTTGTTGGAATTTGACTTGAATGCAAATCTAATTATGTTTTAAACTTGAAAAGTATTTGAATAAATTAAATATTTTTTTAAATATTGTATTGTTCAACAACACTTGCATTCAACTTGAATTTCAGTAAAAATGCTTATTGGGCTGTGTGTGTTTTGGATTGTAATGCAACTATAATTCAATTGCTTGACTATAATTCAAGCCTTGAATTAGACTTGAATTTAACTTGAATTCCAGTAAAAATGCTTATCATCCCAATAACACTTTTTTACTGGAATTCAAGTTGAAAGCAAGTGTAATTCAAGCCTTAAATTTTAGTCAAGCAATTGAATTATAGTTGTATTACACTTTATTTCAATAGCATTCTCCAGTAAAAATTAGACATAAATTCAAGCCATATGTTATTTGTTTGAAAAATATTTAATTTTATCAAATATTTTTCAAGTTTAAAACATAATTTCACTTGCATTCAAGATAAATTTCAACAAAATATTCAAGTGCTTGAATTTTTGGGGCTTTGGAGCTTATTGGGATGCTTTAAATTCATTTAACCTGAAGTTCTACTGTATAACAAGAAGTTAAACATTATAACTAGAAGTTAAAATTAACCAGACTTCACATTAATGGAGGTTTGTAATATATCCAACTTTCCACCATATATGAATATATTTAAAATCAAATAAAACTGTTTACTATATATGTTAATATTTCTCATTAATTAAAAAAATTCACAATACACCCTGTCAAAGGAAATCCATAAAGATGAATCCGCTTAATAGCTGTAACTTAATTTTCTGAATTATTATTTTCGCAACAATGCCAACATGCAATGACTGAGTAAATGAACAAATTTAAAACCACTACAAACCAACAAATAACACACAGTAATGAAAGTCATTACATTGCAACAATTGCGGCAACAACGGCAACAATTAAATAATACGGATCAAAAATGCAAAAAGAAGACCATTCATATAATAGTATTACTATACGTTGCATAACTTGAATGCTTTAAATATAAAGTTTTATTGTTAGCATTTTAATGCTCACAATTGTGTACAAAAACATAAATAATATCTGTGTTCCATCGGTTTCAACTGGCGGGAGATGATTTGTGCGGTTAAGAAGTGGTGATTTAGACTCGGAAGACAAAGATCGCCCAGATCAGCCAAAAAAAGTTTGAAGACCAAGAAATGGAGGCATTAGGTACTTCATAAATATTTCTGTAAAACTGAACAAAAGCTTGCAAAATCATTGCAGCCTACTCAAGTAGCAATTTCAAGACGTTTGCGAGCAGCATGATTCATCCAAAAGCGGGGAAATTGTGTACCATACGACTTGAAGCCCAGAGACCTTGAAAGAACGTTTTTCATGTAAGAAATGTAGCTTAAGCGCTATAAAAGAAGATCATTAGTTACAAAGAAAAATGGATCCGAAGATCCAGCTGAATCAACACCAAAGTCAAATATCCATGGCGCTAAGGCAATACTGAGTATTTGGTGGGACCAAAGGGTCCTATATATTAATAGCTGCTGAAATCTGGCCAGATCATCACATGAAACCTGCACCGAACGCAACTTAACGCTTGAAGCTAGAATTTGTCGGATGGGAAACAAAAAAATGGCAAGTGTTTAAAAACTTTACATGTCGAAGGTACCCTACTTTGAGATACCATAGCGCCGCCCCTCAAGAATTTTTATGGTCCATTTTAATAATTTAAACTTGTCTACGCCCATGTCAAATTTTATCCGGATCGGAATAGCCGTTTTTTTATACCAGATTTATTTCCAAAAAATTTTGATTCTGCACCATTGTGCAACTCCAGGCAACATCTTGAAATGCCTGTTAAAAACTATTTAGAAAGAAGTGGTTAGGAAGTTTTGCCTCACCTTCTTATAGTGCAGACCTTGCCCATACGACTACTATTTGTTTCGATCGATGCCGAACGCTCTCTCTGGGATACGCTGGGCTTCAGAACTGAGTATTCGAAATTGGCTTGATTCGTTCTTGACCTATAATGCCGGAAGGTCCAATCCTTTGAGCAAATTTATATTGCACAAATGTTTCAAAATAAAAGCTAATAGTTTTAAAAAATTCCGCATTTTTAAGTCACACTCCCAACATTTAACAGGTTTAAACGCATTGCCAAGTTTCAGACCAATATTTTAGGTTAAATGTCTCCCAATATAGTAATTTTTTATACAGAATGATTTTACAGTAAATGAAACAATTGTATGGGGAGATGTGGTTATTTATTGCACAAAAATTTATTTAATTTTTAATTTTTTTTGTACTCAAAATTCATTTCTTTACATTTTTCACCAAAAAGTGTATATATTTTTTTTTTAAATTTATTAATATTTTGTATCTGCATACTTAATTCTGCAAGATAATTGTAGACATTTTTCCAACTGCAAAGGAGACTTGCAACATAAATCCGTTTCATTCCGCCTTTATATGTCAATTTTTCGTAAGTGTATTTGTATTTATATTGGTTTTGCTGGTTTATATTACTGGAGATAATAAAAAAAAATTTCATTTATTATTTTATCCATGTTCATTGTAGAAGTTGTCTGGTTTTTGTTCCTGCCTCTTTTAGTTATTGTTCTGTTAAGGCGATTGTAGTTTATATGAATGATTGTGCAAAAAAAAAAAATATCAGTCTGTGTAATTGTTTGTCTTAATTGTTCATAAATGTTTTATGTAAAATCATTTTATGTCATTATTACAATTATTCACTTTTTCATTCATATGTACGATACATAAATACAGACATGAGTAGGTAGGATAGTGTGCATTAGTGTAGTTCCAATGAGGCAATGTCTTGTAAAATTTTGGAAAATATATTTTTAGTTTATCTTAAATTTTATTTCCAAGGTTAGAAAAAAAATTAAGATTTCATTGAGTCAAAGTAGCAATATTTTCTAATATCTTTCCGACTCGAAACACTTTATAATTTGATACTCATAAATTAACTATTATATCCATAGATGACAACTAGAAACCTAATTCATGAGAATGTATTGACATGTATTTTGTTATTGTATCACTTAAAGGGGGGTCAGACGGCATGTATTGCTTGTGTTTTGTGACATGTATTGGGACATTTTTCCACATGTAAACATATACATACCGTGTGATCCATATGAAACTTTGTGTATGTAAAATACATGTGTATTACTCGTGACATTTTTGAAATTAGAGCATGTTCTATTTTCGTGTGTATAACAGTGTTGTATTTTGAAATAATAGAGGTTATGTCACATGCAATTACATATGTACGTTTGAACGTGGAAATTATGAATCGTATGTATAACGTGAATTTTGACATACACATGGAATTCCATATGTATCGAATACATGTCCCAATACACAAGCAATACATGCCGTCTGACCCCCCTATTATATGTATGTGCGAAAAGAGAGTAATTATCTCATTGACATTTCTCTCTCTTTCCGTTCCATGTAATTACTTTATGGTTATAATTTGAAATTGTTTTTACAGATTTTAAAGGTACATAAATTAGACCGCAAACCCATTAACGTTGGATGGATAGGAAAATAATGAAAAATAAAGCAGAATTAGAAAAATTTTAACTAGAGCCAAGTGAGACGTATCGAAATTCTGAGGTGGAAAGATAAAGGATTAACAGGACTAATAAAAAACAAATTGGTTATGATTCCCTATAATTTAAAAATCCTGAATCTAAATGGCTCTGGAAAAAGATTTTTATATTTTTGGAAAGCCGTCAGATTTGAAAAAAATTCTAGCATGTGCTATTTAGATCTCATAATTTCCGAGCTATAGGCATTTAAAAATTGACATTATAATATTTTACCATACCTTGGTCCGCTTTTTTAAAAATGTACTGCGTATTTTTGGAGCGAATGTACTCCAGTTGTGTTTGCTAGTTAGACAACTAAATTACCAATAATATGCAAAATATCTCAGAGCAATATAAATTATGGATCAAAAAAAAGATCCTCAATTTAAAAATTCAAAAAATAGTAGATGACTCTTTTTTTATTAAAAAAACACTTTCTTTAAGAACATATAACAGTTTTATGTTTTTCTCTACGAAATCTTTACAGAGAACATTTTGGTATAAAAAACATGTGCTATTTTTCGAATATGTCGCCCCTACGCCCTTTGGAATTTGACCTATTTTTTTTATTGGGCAATTTCAAATTTGGCAACATGTTCTAAAATCTCAAAGCTGGAATCAGAAAATGGAAAGCAACTTTGAAAACCTTGATGTATTCCCTATTTATTCGCAAAGTATTTTCCAAGTCCCGAAGGAAATGTGGTCCACATATGGGCAAAATTCGGATCTTCACTTCAATTTTTGGGAATTGACCTATTGACAAGGTTTTTTACACTTTGTCCTTTAGAATGACAAATTGAAAAAACGTTGAAAATTGAGTCGTGTTATTAAATAAAACTAAAAAACTAAAAAATTTATCAAAAATAATAATAGGATTGAAAATATAAGGAACAATTCACATATATTCCGAACTACTTTTTTATACCCTACACCACCATAGTGGGGAGGGTATTATGCGTTTGTGCAGATGTTTGTAACGCCCAAAAATATTAGTCTAACACCCACCTTAAAGTATACCGATCGACTTAGAATCACTTTCCATGTAAACCTTATGCGCAGAGTACAGGTAACAATTTTGAAGATATTGCGATGAAATTAGATACATATTATTTTTTCGGCTCAAGGACCAAGCCTATTGAAACTGGCTGAAACTGGTCCATTATTTCACCTAGCCACCATACAAATGTCCTACCGACATTGGACTTTATCGGTCATAAATGTTTAATTTATAAATGTATCTCCACAAATTGCGCTCCAAATAAGTTTTATATACACAAAATTCATGTCACAAAATTTTGTTACGATCGGTCCATAATTAGTCATAGCTCCCATATAGACCCGCTTCCGAAAATCACTTTAACGTGCATAAATCGTTTAAAAATGTTGGTAAACACACAAAATTCAACATAGAAACCTTTTTTTTGCTCTTTTACTTAGTGTAGGGTATTATATGGTCGGGCTTGACCGACCATACTTTCTTACTTGTTTTTGTTTAGATGCGTTAAATTTTAGTCATACAAAAAAATTTCAAGGCAATTAATCAATTAGATTTTAAAAATATGCCACTTTAAAACTGCGTCCTTCAAAAATATTGCGCTAGCCTTCAAACTTTTTTGGCTGGCTTGGGCGATCTTTTTCTTTCGTATCAAAATCACCACTTCTGAGCCGCACAAACCACTTATCCACGTTGAATCTGATGGAACACATATATTATACAAATTAAAGAAGTAAAGCAAAACTTCCAGCATATGACGCTTTGTTGGTACAAAATTCGACATTTTCAAGCAAAAAAAACTTTGTTGTTTAGTGTTAATGTAGTAACTAAGTAAGAATAAATGAGCCCTTCAAAGTGACATACATATATGTTATTAAATACAAAAACCGCGTTCAAAAGATATGCATAATAAGGGCCACCCTAATGTTTACGTCTGGGTGAATAAATTCATTTATTGTTGTATGTATGTGAGTCCTGGTAAGATGACAAATGATGTATAAAGAGATTAAAGGAGCTTAATTGCTTATTACTTTATGAATGTGTATGAAATTGAACATGTGTAAGTGTCTCTCTCTCTCTCTCTGAGTATGAGATTTTGTGTACATGTTTAAATAGCTGTCTGGCAGATTGTCGCATGTTGAATTAATTTATTATTTCTTTTAATACTTTTCATAATAAAGAAAATTAAATTTGTAATTCTAATGCTGGATATTAACCCGTACCAGTTTGACAAGAATTACTCAAATTTTAAAGACATTTTGGGGACAAACATTTTATCCAGTGATAAAAGCATTCTTACAAGAACGGAAACTTAGCATTTGGATTGCAAAAGTGTACTTCTTTCCCTTCTAATAACTACTACTACAGGTTTCTAACAATCAAACCTATAGTTAACAAGTTCTTTAACTTTTACCACTTGCATTCAATCTTTGTAGGTCATATAACAAAACAACCACAGATTTGAATTAAAAAAATAAATGAAAACTGAAAGTAATATCCCAATACTAAACTAAACAAATGAAACTCTAATGCAATTTCTGTGGCCTAATGTGCCTACAACAGAAAACTATTTTTTAATTTAGTTTTGAAATCCTCTTTTTATTGCCTTCATTCGTAACTTTCTCTTTCAAATTTGCAACCATTAAACTAATTGTTGCTAAAAACACAAACTGCAATATTTTTGTTTATAAGAAGTTAACATTTTCTTATAAAAGAAAAAAAAAAAAAACAGAAAACATTTTAAAAAGATGTGAACCTCATTAAATGTATTTACAAAAGAAAAAAGAACTAACGCGGTATATATCTTCCATTATAAACATCTTTAAAACTTTGCTAAAAACTTATTTGTTGCAAGTTTGGTAAAAAAAAATAAAAGTTTATTTGAAAAACTTGCAAAAGAAAAGCTTAACATACACATACTCCTTCCTATATGTTCGTTTATTTCAAATCATTAAAAATACCAAGTTTTTATAAATTATATCAAATACTTTTTATTTTTTTTGGTTTTTTCTTTTTAAATAAAATTTAACTTAATTGCGTGAGCAAAAGGCATATACAGATTTTATTCCCTTGAATTTTGGCTGGCTTTCAAATTTTTAATTTAGCTTTAGTGCTGGTTTTAGTTATTTGTTTTTATTTCTGCTGATGCAAAGTCATTTGTGGCAGGCGTGGCAGTTGAAAATTGCAGCTAATTAGCAGTAAGAAGGAACTAACAACAATAATAATATTGCAAGTTTTCTTTGCACGTTTGTTGGTTGGGAGAGATGGTAAGTTCTTATTAGATTGAAGAGAAACTTGAGCGATCTGAAATCCGAAAGTCGGGATTCACACAGGGCCTTAATATTTCAAGAAGTTATGTTGGGTATTCTCATAGACTGTATTACAATTTTAGAGAAACCAGTCACTTGACTAGGTTTATGTCAGTTCCCTCTTTTTGATTGGAACAGAATAGCGATCCTATAATTCAGAAAGGGCATTTTAAATATATAATTTTTGTAAAATAAACTCATAGTCCAGCTGGTCTGAATTTTTTTTACACTGGGTCACAGTTTTAATTTTTTGATCGAATGGAGCATTATACTAAATGAAAACAAGTAAGAAAGTATGGTCGGTCAAACATTTTTCTTTTAAAATTGCAATAATTTATATTTTTGAGTGATTTTCGGAAAAGGGCCTTATATGGGAGCTATGAACAATTATGGACCGATCACCATGAAATTAGGTCGTGTGATTTATGTCTATATGAAAGTTAACTATGTTGAATACCACCATTTTTAAGCGATTTATGCACGTTAAAATGATTTTCGGAAGCGGGTCTATATGCGAACTATGACTAATTATGGACCGATCGTAACAAAATTTGGTGACATGAATTTAGTGTCAGAGTTATATTGTGGAATTTTATGGGGATCATTTTCGTGGAAGATCTTAACCCTATATTTCTTCTCTTAAGGGGTAAATTTTACCCTTTTGTCGATAAAAACAAAAAAAGTCCTTTCAAAAAGACATTTAATTTCAGTGAGGGTCAACAAAGATACCAAAGTTGTAAATACAGCTATTTACGCTTAATTTGACAAAATACTCGCACCTTGGGTCTCACATTTTTTAAAAAAAAATTATCCGAAAGAGCTGATACTTGAAGTACAAATAGTCCTTAAGAATATCTACAAATGGATGTTATCTCCTTTAGTTCAAGAGATATTTAGGTTTATTTGTTTTTTTAATTCTGCTCGATCTGTTTTCGCTTTAAATTCTGAATAAAATCAAAACAACTTGCTAACAGTTATCTCTTACCCATAAAAAGTTGCATGCATCAAAAGTTGGAACATGTAAACATGGCCGTATTTTTTACGTTTTTCCACTAAAAATCCCTATATTTTTTCTTTTGTAGAAAAAAAATTTACTATGGGACTATATAAAATTTGTATATCATCCGAAAAAAAACTTAATGCAAAAGCGAGTAAAGTAAAACATGGCTCATTTAAACGGACCTAGTCGCCCCCGGACCAATCCAAACTTTGGCAATTTAAAAAAAAAATTTGGTTTGAGTAAAAAATTCTAAAAAGGCAAATCAGTGATCCTCGATAAAGTTCCATATATATATAACTCTATATCTTATTTAAAAACGTACAAAATTATTTTATGATCACACGATAAATAACGTCACAGTATGCACTTTTCTAAAAAACCTCAGTTTCTGGAACACATTTGCCCCGTTTTAGGAATTTGAAAATAAAAAAAATTTAAAAATGATAATGCCAATTTATTTAAGGGCATTTGTATCTACATTATTTCAAATTTTGTTATGATATCTTTAACCGTTAATATTTTACATTAATTCAAATTTTATATTTTTGTTCATGAAAAATCTCTATATTACAACGTTATAGTATCTAAGGTCAATGACGTCCGAAAAATTCATAAAATTATTTCATTTCACTAAACTGTTAATCTTCAAGTCCTGAGGTTTTTACCAATAGTAAGTACACACAGTTACTAAAGTATACGTACGATTTACTTTTTGGACCTTTTTTTAAAAATCTATATATTTAAAAATACAAGGCCTAACTTATTCATTCTTTCACTCACTGATTCACTGACTCATCAGTCATGAGTGAGTGAGTGAATGAATTAGTCAGGCCTTGTATTTTTATATATATAGATTTTTAAGAAAAGGCCCAAAAAGTAAATCGTACGTATAATTTAGTAACTGTGTGTACTTATACTTATGTTTTGGAAAATACGTAAAAGTCATGTACAAATGTTCCAAATTTGGATGCGCGTAACTTTTTATAGGGACTGTTAGCAAGTTTATTGTATTCGAAATTTTGTCGGAAATATAGATAATATTTAAAAAATCTCCGTAGGACATACATTTGCTAAAAAACTAAAAAAAAGATCGAGCAAAATTAAAAAAAACATTAATAAATAAACCTAAATAACTCTTGACATAAAAGTTATATGATATCTAAATATGTATGTATGTTTTTTGTAGATGTTCTTAAGGACTTTCATATTTTGAATATCAACTCATTCGGAACAAAAATGTTTTTTTAAAAAATGTGAGACACAAGGTGGCGTGTAATTTTGTTTATTAACCGTAAAGGCCTTTACTTACCTCACTGAAATTTGTTTGTAAAAATTTTCCCTTTTAAAAGTATTTTTTTGGATTTACGCGAAAAAAAGGGTAAAATTTACCTCTAAAAAGAGGAGTTAGGGGGTTAATATCTTCCACAAAAATGATCCCCATAAAACTCTACAATATAACTCTGACAATATTAATTCTATCAGACATAACATTAACTAACAACATTTTTTTCATTTAGAATAATGCTCCCTTCGATCAAGAAATTAAAACTTTGACCCACTGTAAAAATAATTCAGACCAGCTGGACTATAAGTTTATTCTACAAAAATTATCTACTCAACATGCCCTTTCAGAATAATAGGGTCGCTATTCAGTTCCAAAAATGCTGTCGTACTATGTTATTAGACACATACTTAATAGCTATGATCAGTTTAAGGTATGACTTTTAGATTGTTTAAAAAGAAAACCATATAATTTTCCACTTTACAAGAAAATCACGAAATTACTCATGCACCTCCTTATCTATTTTAAAGTGATGCTGCTGTTGCACGAAAAGTAAGTGCTAGTTGTATGTACACCGGTTGCATGCGTTAAATGTAGTGATTTCATTTAATATTAGCTCTCATTGCTAGTTGGCTGTTGTTGTTAGTTCTTTCGTTGTTGCACTTGTTTGTGTTGTTCATCTTCTACTTTGTCGTAATTTAGCTGCTGAAAAAAACTTCTTTTATGCGGTTGAATTTCTTTAAGAAGAAAATAAAAGTTTATTTTTCACATACTTCTGCATTTCTTAGCATTTTTATTGTGGCAGTTTTTTTTAATACATATTTGTTACGTCAGTCAGTCAGTCTGACATGTTATCATTCGTTAAATGGCATGTACTCATTCACATAAGGACACACTACATACACACGCTCATTTTCTCAAACTCACACATACAAGAGTTTAAATGCGTTTTTTTGTTTCTAAGCAAGAGAATTACTCTCTCTATGGGTGTGTGAGTGCGTGAGTGTATTAGGGTAGCCCCTATTCTCAACTCCCAAGTTTAAAAGAAATTGTTCTGCGTCATCTAAAATTCAAATGCTGAACATTTTTAAGAAATCGGATAATGTTGAGAGTTTGCATATTCTATTGGATGCTTCGAGATTTGGGTCAAAGTAGCAATATTTTCAAAACTATTTTAAAAATTAAATGTTAATAAAAATTCCATTTAGAAACAGTTTTTGTATTTCATTTACCCTATAGGTGTTTAAATGAAAAATAAAAAATTTACATTTTAGGACCTTGGGACTAATTTAAAAATTACTAAATTAGAACCACCCTACTCCGTATGCATGTTTGTTTATGCCTGTGTGAGTGCTGCTTGCATGTCTGCTTGTTGAGTGTCATGTATGACTAAATAATTTTTGTTTTTTATAATGACAGCAGTGGAAAAATTTTAATGTTTTTGTGTTCATTTTGTTTTGTGTTGTAAACAATATAATGACATTGACAATGACTTTGAAAACTAATTATGTTGTTTTGCGTAAAATTGTTTAAAGAAATTAATTATGAAAAGTTTTTTTTTGTTTTGTTTTTAAATATACTTAATGTACATAGCAACTTTTTAAATGATGTTGTAAAAGTAATAGAAAAACCATCAGCTTTTTCTTTGTAGTTAGTAATATCAACTTGACAGAACTTAAGAAAAATCATTTTGTTTAAGAAATTTAAGAAAAAGGATAACATTTCGTTTTTCATTTTTAAAAAAAAATATTTTGGTATTTTAACAACATAATCTAAAAACAAATTAAAGCCTTTTTAAACCACTACACAATTTTGATGTATTATGGTTCCACTGGTACAAATATGGTCCAAATTTTAAATTCTATGGAAAGGATTTTTTTTAAAAAAATGTTTATGTACATAAAATTATGAATTTTTCTTAGACTCCAAGGAAATAATGATAACTCAAAACGGGTTAGTCCGAAATAATGAAAATAAACTTAGAAAAGTTTTGAAGCAAAAAATATATCGAGGGACTATATTCAAAACCCTCTATCTTAAAAAACACAACTTTCCAGGACAGCCAAAATACTGTTTTTTTCGCGTATTACTTGAGTTATTAAAATTCGGTATTCTACAATATTTTTTAAAAGCAACTACTGAATCTCACATGTAATTGGTTTTTAAAATTTTCATTATTTTTGACTTTATGATAAATAGAGGGTTTTGCTTTTCAAAAATATTCATACACATTTTTGAAAAGCAAAACCCTCTATCTATCATAAAGTCCAATACAATGATAGGGTTTTGCATTTTAATAAAAATTCATTATTTTGATTTCATTTATGCCATCTGTAATTTTTAACGTAATTTATTTAAGATAACGGCTAATTTAATATTAGTGTTTAGTTTGTCGAACGTTTTACGCTAATAATTACATAAGATACAAAAATAAACAATATTAAAGAAAAAGTTATAGAAAAAAAGTTTTTTTGAAGTTTGGTTTGTGTAAATTATCATAAAAATAATGGTATGCCGGTGGTATACGCTCTTCAAATCTTGCAAATTCCTCTACTTATTTGGCAGTGGACAAGAATATAGAGGTTTTGGTTCAATATGTCTTGTATAAGGTTGAATACGAACAGGCAGATCAAGGTGATCTGTATCAAAATTTAATTTATATTTTATGGTATCATCTGGAACATATAAAAGATATCTTAAATTAGACACAATGGGATCGTTCTTTACTCATCCTTTTCTAATAGAAAAAAAACATAAGTTTGTCATCATTGTAATTATTAAAGAAATCATAATTAATATATTAAGCGTCAAACTCTTTTTTTAAGATCTGATTGTGAATTTGAACAGTCTTCCTGGCTTCTCTAGTAATTCTAACTTAATCGATTGGGAATTGTACAGATTGATTATACAATTTAATCTTTATCTTCTCTAAGAAATTATGTTCAACAACTTTATTATTATCCGCAGCAAAATTGGATAGATCTTTAGATATATAGTGGTTGCGGTATTTAAGCAAATTCCAACTTAAACCATTTATTTTTATTCCAAAAATGTTCGAAAAACAAAAAGATAAATATGTTCATGGTAATTCAAATCAGAATCGGCTTTCGCTATTTTGTTAAATGGTTGAAAAATGTAAAATTCATATCCAGCTGCTAAAATTCGTAAGAAAACTTGTATTGCAAGAAGATATTATTCCAAAAAAATTTTTGAAAATTAATTATTTACATTCGGAAAAAATTAATTGTATAAGATAGAGAAATAACAAAAAATCAAAATAAGCAAAAAAAAAATATGTTCCATATGAAATTCACACCAAAGATGAGGGCTGTTTTCTGGACATTTTACCATCAAAAAGTCATTTTCGTGAAAATCAAAGATAGAGGGTTTTGAATATAGTCCATCGATATTTTTTACATTTTCATGTATTTTTTTTATAAACTCAAAGCCAAATATAATAGCAACAAAAGGAGATATCATCAAAACAATCGATTGATTCCTTTCGAATTTTTTCACAATCAAGTGAATTCGCTCATTTTCACAAAATTTTAATATTTTGTTTGATACACATACAATTGATTAGTTAATGTTCTTCTTTTGATTGATTGAATTTTAAAAACATTTTTCCCATGCTATGTGTAAATTTTCACATATATATTGCGTTTCAATCGGCTCAGTAGTTTCAGAGTTATAATAACAAATTGAATTAAAAAATATATTTTTATGTGAAAAAAGCTATTTTTTTTGGTTTAAACAAGTCATGAAAAATCGAAAACGACAGAAACTTTCAGATTTATTATTTTATCGCAAAGCTATGTGTAATAGGAACAAAATAAGATATGGACCATAAATATCTATTTATTATTTTCTAATTTATTCTTAATAAGTGAATTCACTCATTTTCGCAAAATTATATTTTTTAGTTTTATATACATAAAATTTATTAGTTAATGTTCTTCTTTCGATTGATTGAATAATGGAAACATTTTTCCCATGCTATGAAAAAATTTTCATATATATATTGCGTTTTAATCGGCTCAGTAGTTTCGGAGTTATAATAACAAATTAAAGAAAAAATATATTTTTTACGTGAAAAAATCTAATTTTTTTGTTTTAAAAAAATCATAAAAAATCAAAACCGGCAGAAATTGTTTACGTTTCTTGCTTTACGCAAAGGCACGTACAATAGCAACGAAACGAGATATCGGTTATAAAAATCGATTGATTCTATTGGAATTTATTCACAATTCGGAGTTATAATAACAAATTAAGGAAAAAATATATGTTTTACATGAAAAAATCTAATTTTTTTGTTTTAAAAAAATCATAAAAAATCAAAACCGGCAGAAATTGTTTACGTTTTTTGCTTTACGCAAAGGCACGTATAATAGCAACGAAACGAGATATCGGTTATAAAAATCGATTGATTCTATTGGAATTTATTCACAATTAAGTGAATTTGCTCCTTTTCATAATTTTTTTTTATTTTTTTTGATTTACATAAAATTTAATAGCCTTTAAAATTTGTACGATTTTGTTGCCTTTTGTTATTCGTCTGTTAGTGGTTAAGGGAATGCAAAACTTCATAATTGAGTATTATTTAAATGAATTTTATTTTCAATATATTTTAGTAAAGGTTGTTGAATTACAATAGAATTGCTTTCTACACATATGAAATGATAATAAAAAGTAATATATTTTTTAGCAACTCTAGGAAATCTTAAATAGTTTTTCAAGGATCAAAGTATCTACTAAAAAAAAAGATTAACAACAAAAAAAGTCGAAACTTTTTCAAAACTGAAAAGTTATTGTTCTATTTATTTCAATATTGAAAACCAGCTAATCTATAAACAAAATCTCTTACCCCTTAAACCGCTTAAATAATGCTCTTACAAAATCTCTAACCCTATAAGCAGCTATTGTGTTTTTATAATTAATTTATGTATTTCTCATTTACAGTATTTGCTTAAGGTAATTAAACGAAAAAGGATTTTCTCGTATCATGGTTTTTAACACCATCATGAGTGAGATACATGAAGCATTAAATATAATTACTTATACAGCAGCTACAATACAACCAATAAATAATCAATTTCATGTTTCATCAGTCTTAATTAAGCTAAATAAACAAAAGAGTAAAATCTAGTATCATCATTAACTAATAACCAAATGACAGCAACAAAATCAACAACAACATTATTATAACAATTCAGTTATATTGTTGCTACACATATTAAAACAATTAAATAATAATTATTTTATGCCTTTCTTAATTAACAATATACTTAAGTATTTAGTATTTACATAAACAGACATTTATATCACTTAAACTTTTTTCCAATTCTAAGAAATTATTGCAATTTATCGGACCGTATGATAAATATTTAATTCAATTAAATCAATAACAATCATACGTCCAGTGGTTGGCTGGCTGGCTGATAAACAACAATTGACATTAACAGTTAAAGTAATGAAATAAATAAATAAAAGAGTAGATAAAATCAACATATACGATTAAAGAGCAGTGAAAAAAAAGAAATAATCACATTAATGAATGTGCAAACTGAGGAGTGTGGTTTATTATATTATGCAGGTTTTACTTTGTGGCGTGAGAAGGTTAAAAGTTGCTGTTGATGTTTGTTTTAGTATACACTACACCACCATAGTGGGGAGAGTATAATGCGTTTGAGCATATGATTGTAACGCCCAAAAATATTGGTCTAACACCCACCTTAAAGTATACCGATAGACTTAGAATCACTTTCTAAGTCGATTAAGCGATGTCCGTCCGTCCGTCTAGCTGGTTGTCTGTCCATGTAAACCTTGTGCGCAAAGTTTTTTCAATAACATTTGTTACATATAATTTTTTCGGCCAAGGGACCAAGCCTTTTGAAACTGGCTGAAACCGGTCCATTATTTCACCTAGCCCCCATATAAATGTCCTTCCGACATTGGACTTTATCGGTCATAAATGTTTAATTTATATATTTATCTCCACAAATTTCGCTCCAAATAAATTTTGTATACACAATATTCATGTCACCAAATTTTTTTACGATCGGTCCATAATTAGTCATATCTCCCATATAGACCCGCTTCCAAAAATCACTTTAACGTGTATAAATCTCTTAAAAATGTTGGTATCTACACAAAATTTACCATAAATAACTTTTATATAGACACAAATCACACGACCTAATTTAATGGTGATCGGTCCATAGTTGGTCATAGCTCCCATATAAGGCCCACTTCCGAAAATCACTCACAAATAAAATTATTGAAATTTTAAAAGAAAAATGTTTTTACTCAGGGTAGGGTATTATATGGTCGGGCTTGACCGACCATACTTTCTTACTTGTTTTTTGTAAAATTTTGTAAAGTCAGAAAAAACCTTGATTGGCTGATAGCTACCTCATATCATAGATTAATTCAGGGGTACCGCAAGGCTCAGTTCTATCTCCTACTTATGAAATACGAGTTCGAGATCGATTGCTCAGTGGATCATACAACACACTACAAAGAAAATTCGTTCGTTAGCCGTTCCTGTTCCTTTAAATGTAGGAAAATTCAAATCAAAGGTCCACAAATACTACCAAAAAAAAGACTTTAGAAAATCGATGATACAGTTTTAGATTACACAGGTCAACATCAAAAAGGCTAAGTACAAAAATGGTAATTTTTTTTTTTTTTTTAAATTTTGAAATAAAATTATAAATTTTGTTAGACGTTTCTCCACATAATTAATGATAACTCAAAAAGGATTATTCCTATGTTATTAAAACAAGCGTGTACTTTGAGTGGGATATTTACATGTGTTTTGTTATTGTAACAAAAACAAAACACATGTAAAATTTCCTCATACGATTTTGTGAAAATGAGCGAATTCACTTAATTGTGAATAAATTCGAAAAGAATTCATGTGGCTTTGCGATAATGCAATAGATCTGAACAACTTCTGTCTTTTTCGATTTTGCATGATTTTTTTAATAGAAAGAAAATTTGTTAATATCACGTAAAAAATAACTCGGAAACTACTGGGCCGATTCAAACGCGATATATATGTATATGAAAATTTGTACATAGAATGGAGAAATTGTTTTCAAAATTCAATCAATCGAAAGAAGAACACTTACAACTCAATTTTATGTATATCAAACAAAAAACTAAAATTTTGTGAAATGAGCAAATTTGCTTAATTGTGTATAAATTCTAAAAAAGCAATGGATTTTTAAAAGCGATATCTCATTTTGTTACTATTATATCGCACTTGATCAACAAGAGGGTATTAACTCAAAATTTTAAAATTTTCATTAGATGATAAAAACTGTTTGTTGTCACATTTTAAGAGAATTTGAAAATCTGAATACATAATAGTATATAAATTCCATTTAAAAATATAATTACATTGTTTTTCTTTTAAATTTTTCCAATTATTGCAAACAAAAAATCTGTTTTTTGAGTTAATACCATTTTTCTGAAAAAATGTGAACAATTTTATTATAAAAAGAGTCACATTTCGAATTAAAATCATAAAGTAAAACAAATTTTATCAACAAAACAGTATCAACTCAAAATACAACCAAATATAAATAAAACAATTTGATTATTTTTAACTGGAATAAAGGCTCAACTCAAAATAATACATTTTTTATGAAAATATACGATGCATTTCTATTTCAACTTTTGTATTAACTCAAAATAATACCTTTTTGTTGTATAAAAGTAGTCACTACATTATCACGAAAATGGTCTCAAATGTTGTTTTCGAGATGAAAGAGTAATCGGAATACTTTGAAATTTTTACAGTAGATAGATATTGATGTTGTTAGTTGATTTCTTGAAAAAAGTGAAATTTTCAATATTTTGAGTTAATACCCTCTTGTTGATCAAGTGCGATATGTGGCCTGCGATAAAGCAATAAATCTGAAGAATTTCTGGCTTTTTCGATTTTTCATTATTTTTTTAAAACAAAAAAATTAGCTATTTTCAAGAAAAAAATATATTTTTTGCTTTAATTTGTTATTATAACTCTGAAACTACTAAGCCGATTGAAACGTGATATATGTGTAAAAATTTGTACATAGTATGAGGAAAACGTATTCAAGATTCAATCAATCTAAATAAGTACAGTAACTACTCAATTTTATGTGTGTTTAACATAAAACTAAAATTTTGTGAAAATGGGCAAATTGACTTATTTGTGAATAAATTCAAAGAAAATAAATCGATATTCACGCTGGATATCTTGTTTTGTTCCGATTTCATGTGGCTTTACGATAAAGTAATACATCTGAATAATTTTGCCGCCTTCGATTTTTCATGATTTTTTTAAAACAAAAAAATTAGCTATTTTCATGTAAAAAAATTTGTTATTATAACTCCGAAACTACTGAGCCGATTAAAACGCAATATAGAAACAGATTAAAGGCTATGTAAGTCTCAACTTTTCTGAGTATATTTTAATAACATCAGACTAACTCTTTTCGAGTTATCATTAATGATGTGGTGAAACGTCTGACAAAATTTATAAAAACCTCTCCATAGAATTTTAAATTCGGATCATATTTGTAATACATGAACCACAGTTAGGGTTTTTATCCCGGGAATTCCCGGTACAAATTTCCCGGGAATTTTGCCATTTTTTCACTACCCGATTCCGGGGATTTTTAGTCGAGAATCCCGGGAATTAAAAACTGACGAAAATACATAGAAAACATGTTAGAACTTTATTTTTTTCACAAAAAAAGAGTGAAAAGTTTTTTACAGTTTTTGCTTATATCTCGCAATAATATACCGCTTATTATTATTATGAAGTTAGGGTTTTTCGTATGAAAATTTAAAAATTGAATTCATTATTTATAGAATTTATTTCTCATTGAACCATTCTAACAATAGCTTCAAAAATTTATTAAATGATTAAATTGTTCTTCAATTCAGATATATTGCAAAAAGGCTTAAGACAATTTTTTCGATTCATTTTGTAAATGATTTGATTTAATCATTAAAAGTTTGAATAAATTTTGTTATTACCCAGCAAAAACTTTACTTACTTAGTAATCCAGCAAGTATATTGCACCCAAGGCATAACTACTTATTATTTGACTGAAACACTACTTACCTTTGCTCGAGATTTTTAAAAAATTCATGGGTCAAGCTTACAAATGTACTTACAATCAGTTAAGAAATAAGTAGTAAATTCACTACAAGAATATGTAGCTAAAAAAAACACAAAAAATATTGCCTTGTGTGGGAATCGGACAGTCACATTATTTGCTTGTGTTTGATAGTCAAGCTGTTAACTGTAAGTTAACAATAGTTTTAACATCAACATATAAATGAATATAATACGAACAAAAAAATTAATAGCTTTGACTGGTGGCGAACCACTAACCTCCCGTTTTCCAGTCAAACACACTAGATAGCTGTGCTAAATGCCAAAGTTCATTACCAACCTGTAAAAAAATAAGTACTTATTTTAGTAAATAAAATAATGTGCTGGGTAACCACCACTCATTACAAAATAATGCATGAAATAACTAGTTGTCATTACAAAAATTCACAAAATGTTTGATGTGTTAATAACTTTAAAATTAATCAGTTTAAATAAAGGCTTTGGAATGAATCTAAAAAATGAAATATTAGGAATGGATTTATGGAATGAAAGTCTGATATTCTTTAATTAAGATTTTAGTGAATTAAGCACACATTTTATTAATTCATTCGAAGCTCTGATATTTAATAATTATAACACTAAATTACAGTATCATTATATATTTCGGGAATAGCCGGGTACCCGGGAATGTAGAAAAAAATTTCCCGATTTCCGGGAATCAAAAAAGGTCGGGAAATTAAAAACCATAACAACAATACATCAGAATTTTGTAGTTGTTTAAAAAGGCTCTGTGTTCAGAAAAAATTTTTTGGTTCAGTATCATGTGCTCAAAAGAAAAAGGATTTTTTTGGAAATTCGATTGAATCTATTGTTATGTACAATATTGTAAAAATTGGATATGCGGTTAAGAAGTTATATACAATTGAATATGTGCGACTAATTTAGATTTAATATTTGAACTCTGAACCTCTATAAAAGACAAACCAAATCGAGTTTAAACATTTTTAGCATTTTTAAATTGTATATGGCATAAAGAACTTGTGTACCAAGTTATAATATATAAGGTCTGATTCCTAGTTTGTTTCCTCCCAGTTGCTATCTTAACTCCTGATTCCAATGATTTTTTTTTTAATTTTCGAAACGATTAACTGTATTAAACAGTTTTGCCATGTTGTTAAGTTAAATAATTGGCCAAAGCAATAGGTTATTGAGGGACCCCAATAAAACTTAACCCTTTATACATATTTTACACATTAAGTTCTTTGTAAATGTATATTGAATCATTTAAAGGCTGTGCCAAACCACAATTTGATATAACACAAACAAACAAACGAAAAGTCCTTCTTCAATAAAATATATGAGTTTTATATTTATTTATATTAAAAAAAACACAATATATAAATAAATAAATATTTTTGCCATGAATAACGACTGGCCAAAGTAGAGTAGTCAGTCAGTCACAACACTTAACCGCAATAGTGCTTTTATGATTATTTTTTTTCTTGTTTTTTTCTGCGGCTTAAACGTTTTAGCTGGTCTTTTGCATTCCCCTCTTAAAAAAATAAAAAAAAAACACAGGCCTTTTAAATAAAATCCTGGTACTTTGTCTAGCAAAAACAAACAAAAATATAAAATATGAAAAATAAAACTTCACCATAAGTTGTGCCACATTTAATACCTTTTTTCTACACCATTTCTCTGCTGATTAAAAACATAAAAATTGAGCAGAAATTTATCATTTGTATGCCAAAACATTCAGCCATTCATTCAGTCAGTCCTTCACTCATTTTTAATATGTATTCCTGGGTGCTTTTTTGGTGTTATTTTACCACTTGACGATTTATTGAAGTTGTAATTTTGCGGCAGGAAGAGGGGATTTATTATGTTTGTTCCTGGTTGGTTTTGGGTGTTTATGTTGGTGTTTATGCCTGATGCCTGGCCACACAATGGTTTATCGCTTTCACCATTAACATTTTATTAATCAACATAAACATTTGTTGCCAAACAACCAAATTTTTTTTTGTATATGAAAAAAAAATCTTGAATTTTATGCATAATATTTTCACCCAAAACAACACCCATCAGGCAGAAATAGATAAATATGAAAACATGTCACAGAGGGTCATTGTTATTTTATATATTTTTTATTTTTATGTTGAACCCACCACCACCACCGTTAACATTTATGTGATAATAAAATTAAGCAGAAATTAAAGTATTTGTCATTGCATTTAACCCTCTAAGGGTGTCGCTGATCGATCATCAAATGATGACTATTTTAGTATTTTTCTCATGTTTTAATCCTTTATTTTGATGCCAAAATTCAATTATTTTTTTAAATAAATTATAGCAAATTTACCTACCATCCCCTAAATGGTTAATTATCATACTCAAATATAAGAAGAAAAATAAACAGAGAATATAATTTATAGTCTATAGATTACAAGTCTAAGCTCAAGTGTGATTATTTTTCTAAATTTATTATTCCATCTTAAAGTCTGCCTTGCCTGTTTCCTTTTTTTTATGAATATTATGGCAATTTTTCTTTGATTTTATTTTTCTAATAAACATTAAGATTTGCTGCAGCGAAAAGAAATAAAAACATTAGGAAAAAATTATTTTGTATCTAGTTTCTTTTTAACTTTTTTAACGAAGTATTTTTTGTAGAAATTGTTTGAAATTTTTAAAATCTTTTGTTGATATTTATGATGTTGTGACAGTGGCATATTGTTGTTAGTATTGCACAGTGGAGGTATTTGAAAAATAAGTGAGTAGTAACTATGTTTGACAGTTAGAAACTACAAATATATAGCATCAATTTATTGGGTAAATGACTTAAAAATGCGGTATTTACAAAAATGGCGTATCTTTTAAACGCGGTTTAATAACGTAAACAATTGCTTCAAAAATATCGAATTTTGTACCAACAAAGCGTCATATGCTGGACGTTTTGCTTTCCTTCTTTAATTTAAAACAAGTAAGAGTGCTATATTCAGCTGTGCCGCATCCAATATACCCTTCACCACATTATCTTAAAAATAATTTTTTTTTCAAATATTTTTATTTAAACAAAATTATTTTTTTTATACCCTTCAGCTTCGTGAGAAGGGTATATATAAGTTTGTCATTCCGTTTGTAATTTCTACATTTTTCATTTCCGACCCTATAAAGTATATATATTCTGGATCCTTATAGATAGTGGAGTCGATTAAGCCATGTCCGTCTGTCTGTCTGTCCGTCTGTCTGTCTGTTGAAATCAATTTTCTGAAGGCCCCAGATATCTCCGGGATCCAAATCTTCAACAATTCTGTCAGACATACTTTCGAGAATCAGCAAAATCCGTCCATTAATAACGGAGATATGAGCAAAAATCCGAGAAAACCTCTGAAAATTTCATCAAAAAACACAATGTATTGCATGCTTTGACAAAAAAACAACAAAACGTATGGTTGGATGTGCAAGCTTTGCGTATTTTGTTTTTTTTGTGTTTTGTTTCTTTTGGCGTTGTTGTTGTTTTTTATACAACTAAACGTTTGTTTGGTTGTGTGTTGGTTTTTTTGACAAAAAATCAACTAATCGTATGTTTGAATGTGCATGCTTTGCGTATTTTGTTTTTCTTTTGTGTTTTGTTTCTTTTGGCGTTGTTGTTGTTTTTTATATAATTAAACGTATGTTTGGATGTGTGTTGGTTTCACTGCCTTGCTTATTTTGTTTTTGTTTTTTCTTTTGGTGTTCTGTTTCGTTTGGCGTTGTTGTTGTTTTTTGTGTTCTTGATAAATTTAGGATGCTGTACGCTGAAAGTGGGCAATGTACATACATATATACTAATTATAAAAAATAATAATGCATCCACAACAAAGGTGAAGGGTATATAAGATTCGGCATAGCCGAATATAGCACTCTTACTTGTTTAAATTGTTTTTAAATATTTTTTTAAAAAAGTTTTTTTTTTTGTAAATTTTTATTTTAATTTAAAAAAAATTTTAGGAAAAAGAATTTATGACAAAATAAAATAGTTTGATGAAAAAAAATTCGGGTTAAATTTTTTTTCCCGATTTTGACCCATTGTAGGTCCAACTTACTATATATACATCGTTGCAATCGACTTCGAAATATCTATCATTAGATATCCATATTGCCTATATCAATGACTTAGTAATCCAGATATAGATCAAAAATAGCCATTTGTAGGCCGATTTTGTCGATTTTAAACATCAACCAAGACGGAAGAATTCTCGATATATTGATGTATGAATCATGTATGTAAGTTATTTGGGCTCTACGGAAAGTTGATTTCAACATACAAACCGACAATCCAGAATATTGTTACGAAATTGTACTTGAATTCAAATATAACGATTTTAACACGGCAGATTTAAAAGTAGCATAATGCTTTCAAATAGCAGTGCTGTAATAGCAAACTGTAACATATCTGTGGGCATTATTAACATTGAATAAAAGCTTGCAGTTGACCATTGATCGTAAGTATGGCAACGCTGTTTGCTGCGACCGTATATTCGAATTCGAATATTCAGTTAATGGACATTGTAGAAAGTACACCACAGATGGCGTATGTATTATAAAGCTCTAGACAGGTAAAGAGCAATCTAGAGTGCAGATGGCAGTGTTAAAAATAATGGCAGAGGTTGCAGTCGTTAGTGAGTTTATCACTGACGCTTTTCGAATAAACATCAACTGAGTGCTGTGTTTTTCAAGTAAATTCGTGTACATTATAAAGTGTGTCTGTATTTCTGCGAATTTAAAAACGTGTATAAAAAAACATTGAGTGACTATTTAGTTCTGTTGTTGTACATTTTAAATAAATAAAGACTTGTTACAATTTTTAAACTACTAAACGGCTTTTATTTGCAATCAAAAGTATCCGGTTGATTTAAAAGAAATAAACCAACGTTTTGGAAAGGTTAAAACGTAACAATATATATACTTTGTGGGGTTGCAAATTAAAAATGTAGAAATTACAAACTTATATATACCCTTGCCACTCATGGCGAAGGGTATTCAAAATTGCCAGATTGCTTGCATCGGTTTCAGTGTGCTGTTAAGAAGTGGTGATATTGACAGGTAGGACAAATATCGCCTATGCTAACCAAAAAAGTGCGATGACCAAGAATTGGAGACATTACTCCATGAAGATTGTTGTTAAACTCAACAAGAGCTTGCTAAATCATTGGAAGCTTCTAATTCAGAAATTTCAAAACGTTTGCGAGTAGTGAGATTCATAAAAAAACAGGGAAACTGGATACCATGCAAACTGAAGCTGAGAGACCTTGAACGCTTTAATTTGAAAATGTGGGATTTTGTGCCAACAAACCATCATATGCGGGAACTTTTGCTTTACTTCTTTAATTTTAAAACAAGTGCCGCTGACGCACACAGATTGGTCACCAAAGCTTATGGTGAACGTGTTTTATCGGTTTCAATGTGCGAGAGATGGTTAGTGCGGATTGGAAGTGGTGATTTTGTCACGGAAGACAAAAGATCACCCAGGCCAGCTAAAAAAGAGTGAAGACCAAGTATTGGAGGTATTACTCCAATATAGGGTTCCTAATAAAAAATCGTTTCATTCTCGGGAATTCCCGGGAATTTTTTAATTAAACCAAAAACCAAATTTTTTCGAATAAATTGACTTATAATTGTCCAGCCTTTTTAAGGGTTTCAAATTTAATAGTGGCATTATCACAGTCGTATTTTAATCAGTATAAAATCAAAAAATTCTTTGTTTAATTAAAAAACTTAGAATTTCGACTATTTTAAATCTATAAAACATGCATAGTTAGAGACATTTTTCATATCTGATTGTAGATAAACAAATTTGAACCACTATTATTGTTATTATTTTCTCTAAATATGAATAATATTCATTGAATATCTCTAAAACTTGTATTGTTAGGCATCGTAATAATTCCTTTAAGAGCATAAACTTTAAATTAGATTCATTCTTAGTAAACAAATTTTTCTGCTGTGGCTTGTGTTGAATGAAAAAATTTCGGTTATTTCAACAGGAATACTTCTTTGCCAACTGACTATCTGTTGCTAGAAACGAAATATATATGGATATAATAGAATGATTCAATTAGCAACAAATTTGGCCATCGAAACGAATCTGAAAATTGTAACTTTTAGAAGAAAACTTATGAAGAAATTCCCGACAAAAATTTCCCGAAAATTAACAAAAACATATTCCTGGGAATTCCCGGGAAATTTTTCCCGCATAGGAACCCTTCTCCGTTTTCATGAACGGAGATCTATTTTGGACCTTGGAAGCATCTATAATCCAAAAAGTGCAAAATAAGATCCATCGTAGAGTTCATATTGAACAATATTCAAAGAACTCAACTTCTGTTCTATTGATGTTCTAAACTTTATTTCAATCGGCTTAAATTTTGAATAGTTTTATTCTTATTATTTATATCTACCAAACGTTGCCACTGTGTCTTGTTTAAAACCATTTTCTCCCTTACTCTCTCACTCTCTACGGTGTCATTAAATAATCAGCCATATTTTGTGGTAAAATATGATTTTTTTATTTATTCATGTTTGTGTTTCTTGTTTCCAACACAACTCCCTTTTCATAACTGTGCCGAGTGATAGTATCAGCCTGTGGCAAGAACAATATAATTTCAATGATATTGAAGTGTTTGTTGGTGAGATGCCACTTAAACTTCCTTGTTGTAGCTGGTTTTTTTCTTCTCTTAGTTTTTTTGTTGTTGTTGTGTTTTTGTATGCTGTCTGAAAATGATTTATATTGCTGGATTTTTGTTTTTGTCATGGAGCAGCGTTAAGTATTGCTATTTTATTTTTGCTGCCTCAATAATATTTTGATGAGAAATTATGAAAGTATGGGTGAATGTAAGTGAATGTGTGTTTAATAATATGAATATGAGCAAAAGCTATAAGTATCCTGCAGCATTTGAAATGATTATGTTTCACATTAAGGACTTTGTTAACCACTAAAATCTACTAATAGTTAACCAACAACCATATTTGGACATGCAAATTTAATGTCCAGTGGGTGACTGGTGAAATTACTACTGAATAGAGGACTATTGGTGGAATGTAAATAAATATTTCTCAACTTTTCTTATTCAGATTACATCGTCAAAGAAGAATACCCCACGTAACGTTTCATAGTAAGTTTGATAACAAAATAAGTCCAGATTTGTCTAGAGTGGACATTTTCAAATTCCAGCCTTTAAAACCGCAGGGTTTACGCATATTTCCATATGTGTGGGTGTATTTGGCAATCTGTGTATTTCTGCTACATTAAAAAAATACAAGTTTAATATAGGCTCGTGTAAGTGTATTTGTTTATTGTATTGTTATATTGGTAAAAGCAAACATATTGTTAATGGTTGATTATCATTTCAATGTTTTTGTTTTGCGGTTGTTCATTTTTTTTTTATTCTCATTTAAGTAAATGTATTTGTTTTTGCGTTTTTTCCCCTTACGTTGTAGTATTACGAATTCATGTGGGTACAATTTGGTTTAATTAAAAACATTGATTTTAATGATAAATATTATGAATGTATTCGATATGAATATTAAGAAGAAATTTATTTTTATCTTGTAAAAGAAATATGGTTGTGATTTATTTGTAAAACAGAAGTTATATATTTTGTTCAGAAAAAACATGTAAAAATATTATTATTAAAAAAAAATGTATCAACAATTGAAAATCATTTACTTTGTTTTGTAAATCTTTAAGAGGCCTGCTAATAATGTTCTCCAATTTGTTCTTAACATAATTGTAGAATATGCCATTGCTCTATTTAACTTGGTTCTTGCTGAAAAATTTAGTTTTATAAAATAAGTTTAAATTAATATCATTCATACGCACCTATGAACAATTTTACAAATTTCCAATTTTCTTTAAAACTATGGGAGATTTTAAAATGTGTAATAAAGTTCTAGAATGTCCAAGGTTTTTTAAGTGATTTAAAATTTTAACTTAAATTAGAATTTAAATAATATAGAGCTAGAAATTCATGAAAAGTACCTACACAAAATTTAACTAAAAGAACTGAATTATTGTTTTTAGTAAAACGTTATGAATGGGATTTATATATAAAAAATGTATTTGTATGTTTAGAAGGAACTTGTAAAATTAAATAAATTTTGAAAACTTTGTGTTATAAACTGAATATTTTTAAAAAATAGCTCATAATTAGGGGGCGGATTTACATGAAAATGCATAAATTTTTTTTGAGTTTTTCATATGAAAAATTAAGTTTTGGTACGAAATATGTGTGATCACAGTTCGTACCAAAAAAAATTTACAATAAAAAAATGTTTGCCTGTATCAACTAGATCAGTTGCGAGTAACGGAGGGTTAAAGAACGGTTAAGTTTGAATTGGAACTAAAATTTGATATTTAGATGGCGCTATTTATTAAAATAGTGCTTATTTTTTTAAAAAGCCATCTATTTTTCAATTTTGAATTTTAAACAAAGGAAGTAAAAACCTATAACACAACAGCGAAAAAAAAGTAAGACAAAATTTGTTTTTGAAAAAGACAAAATATGTTGTTAAGCAGTAAAATATGATCTAAATATGCTCTTAAATTATGTAAAATATATAAAATAAAAAATGCATTTAAGGGTAAAATATACAAAAATATGCACTAACAAATCGATGCCAAAATTCTTAAATAGTTCTGAAACGTGTAAATATCTTATCCATGTGCCCATTAGACTCACCAGAAAAAACATGCATTTGCATATTATGGTTTCCCTGATGATCACATATCGAGCTGCTTTTCTTGATTAAACGTTTATTTTCAAAAATTTTAGGATTTTAGAAAATTATATAAATAATAGCTCATAGGTGGAGTGAAAATGCATGTTGACCAATTATCAATCTGAATCACACATTCTGCTGATTTTGTTTCTTTATCCGAAATATGACAAATTAACAATTTTTGATATGAAAAATTGGTACTAAATACGAGTGATCATAGATCGATCTATATTTCTTAATTAAGCGGTTATGTAATTAAGGATTTTAGATTTATGTTTTTTTAGAATCTTTAAATATTTTTTTGTCATGAATTTATTAAACAAATTCATGCAGCACTCAGAAAATACAGTATTAATATTTAATGCTGATATCTCTAAAACTCATATATGTGTCTAAAGATTTACTACAAAGCCTCCTTGTTATATTTTAAAAAAGAGGCACGTTTTCCTTTATAAGCAGAAATGCATGTTACATGTAGCGATATAGTTTGCATAAATAACTAAATCTAGCCCATACTTTTAAATATACGGTGGTAGATTGTATGAATATTTTTGGAATACAAACTCAAACATACATATATTCGCACAAATTTATACTCATTAGGATGGACTATTTCTAAACATCTTAGATTTTTGATACTCCCAAAAACTTGAAATTTGTGTTAGATCTCGAAAATTCTGATTTTACTAAAAATTACTACATTCTTTATTTAGATGACAGAGAACAATTTTAGGCCTTAGGGATAGAACACATATATGAAGTGTAATGTAAGGACCATCCTAATACATAATCATACATACTTGCCAACTACACATGTTCCATTCAATATTTGTGCAAATGTAGATTTGCAACTGCATATGTCTGTGTTGACAATAAAATGTAGGTGTGGCAGCACATGTTTTCTGTTTGCCAAACATGACTGAGTGACGACTGACTGATGATGTTGCTTTTAAATAGAAAGCAAAATAGAGTTTTTAGCAAAATATAAAGTATTTTGTTTTTCTCTGTTCTGTACAAAAACATTACAAAAAGAACAATGGAATATAGACAAAATCACATAAAAGTAGTATTGAATATGTCAACATGTTTATTTTATATTTTGCAAACATAAAAAAAAAAAATTTACAAAAGACACACACACTCCCATGTAGTTGTATCTAAATTGTTTTTGTGATTTAGAAAATCTGTTGCATGTTGTTAGGGGTTTTTTGCTATTTATAAAGTATTTTCTTTATTATGTTTGTGTTAAAGTTTTGAATTTATGATGCAAAACAAAAACAAAGAGCTTTTAAGAGTTATCTATACATTGGAGGCCATTACTCCCTGTTTTAGTAATTGTTTATAAACCTTACATTATTTACATGTTTTCTTAATTTTCTATAAAATAGTTTCTTTAGACTGCCATAGACAATAAAAGCATTATTTCTTTTACACACAAGTTACAAAACAAATTAAATTAAACACGTCTAGTTAACTCGTTTATGAAAGAAAAGGTGTATTCTGTATGCTTTACAAGGCTTTTTTAATGATGTTGCAGGCAGACACTATTCAATGCTGCAGCAAAGCATACAAAAGCCTTGTTAGGGCTGTTGTTGTGGCTGACTAACAGCAAGAATTTTTGTTGCAATTTGAACCCAGGAAAGATAAAAATTGGCGGTGCGATTAAGGGTACAAGCACAAAAGTAAAACCTTTTAAAATTTAACAAGAAAAGATTGTAGCATTATTTTTTAATATTAAATACCTCTTTTACAAAATCAAAACAGAAGAAAAAAAACACATGTTACTTTAACAGCTATTATGCTCTTCATGTTGCACATACAAACACATGACATTAGCATGATGTTGCCTCCCATATGCATTTTTAAAAGCTGTTGTGTACATTCTAACGTTCATTCATTCATTCAGTCTCTGGTCCATTTCGTTAGTGTTGAACAAAAAGATTAGGCTGTTTTGTTACTCTAGTTAAATGATGTTACTGCGCCCTTTACGTGTCTAAATATATTATGCTGGGTTCCTCTTGTCTCTAGTTTTTACTCTTTCATTCCATTCAACAGCCTTTAGGCTGAAGGGACGTTTTAAATTACTGGCTGATAAAATAGCATTCATGCTCTTCAATGGCATACTTATAGTCTCCTCATCACCACCATCACACTCACAATCGCTATCATCAACGTCATCATTGCCAAGAGTAAGTATCATGGTGTACAAGTACTAAGGAGCCCACAAAGAAGGCCATAGAGGTAGTCAGAGGCGTCATCAGCAACATTACCACCATACTGTACACGAGTATATAATCAGCAATGTAAACACCATTAGAATGGATATCAAGTATTTTGCAATGTTTGAATAATTTAAAGCTTACAACATAGTACAAATACTACAAACATATGTATGTACATGCATTTGTATGTTTGTAAGTAGAAGAGTATGCGAGCATACAAGTAACATTTAGGCATTAATACATACTTTCAACACTCACAATCAGTTTCAATACATGCAAGTATATATATACTATATTAATAAACATCTTTACATTGCGATAAGTATTTAGCAAATTTACTCTGACGAACAAAACTGTAAAGATATTAGATAGAATTTCCTTAGAATAGTTGTTCAAAAAATATCAATTCCCTATTAAATATTTTCTAGATTTCGCTTTTATGAAGTCTTAGTGTTGGTCAGTGATGGCCAGCCTTAATACTCTGCAATGTTTTGGGTCCATGTTCTAGATATCAAAAAGCTATACGGGGGCATGTTTGAGTGTCAGCCTACCCACAGAGATGAAACACATTGACAGGTATGATTGTGTGTTTTAAACCAAGGACAAGAAGGGATTCTAGGGGACCAGAGTTTATTCGCATAAAGTTTTAACTTCACTTATTTATTTATCATTAATATACTTAGTAGCTACTCTCAGCATTGTGCTGTACTGGTTACTGACTTAGGTTATTCAGTAGCTCACTTTCAACTAAAAAAGTCAATGTAGAGAATTACAAAAATATTTTATGGCATATAGGGTACAGTGATATACAATAGAGACAACTTGAGAGGCAGAATAAGTTCAAAAACTGTCCTATGACTAACATAGCACTGTTTGAAAATTCTCAAGATCAAAACTATATCTTTTTACAGAGCTACAGTAAGTCATTATAAATAAGTACCTTAGACGAATTCTAAAAATTTGCTTTCACATCAGTCATTATTTTAGGTTTTTTTTTAGCAAAACGCAGTTTCTTTTGAAAATATGGTTTTATAAAAAAATCTTATATGAGGTTCTCCATGTTCAAGAACGCGACATTTGTACGTCTTTGAAGTAAGCAAATAAAGATATCTTAACAATTTGTTTTTTGTTTCCTTAGTTTCGATAGCATTTTAGTGTAAAAGGCAGGCAAACATGGGATAAAATCGGCGACAAAAAAATAAAACTCATTTTCGAATGCGCCTAGAAATATTTGCATATTCTTTCTTTACCAACTTTAGTAAGATTGAGCACGCGACATTAATATGTCGCGTTATAAATTTTCTTGTCACCTTTTTAATAATCATTAGTTGAAGTTATTTTAACAAATGCTTCGTATTTACTATATATTGGTTCGACATACATTTTTCATATTCAACTTTTAAATGTATCAAATGATTATAAAAATAAATTTGTATGAAAATTTCGTATTGTTTAGCTGTTATAAATTTAAAAATTGATTATGAGTAAGATGGTGATCTCTAACTTCGCCCTCCGCTAAAGCATTTTTAGATGTGTTTACTGTTTTTCCCAATGTTTGCTTACAGGAATAGGACTCCAACTTATATTTTCCTTTCAGTCGCGTAACAAAATCTGGCTCATACGATTCTTTTTTACACCCTTGTCCTTCGTGAGAATAAGTTTGTCATTCCGTTTGTAATTTCTACATTTTTCATTTCCGACCCCACAAAGTATATATATTCTGGATCCTTACAGATAGCGGAGTCGATTATGCCATGTCCGTCTGTCTGTTGAAATCAATTTTCTGAAGACCCCAGATATCTTCGGGATCCAAATATTCCATAATTCTGTCAGACATGCTTTCGAGAAGTTTACTATTTAAAATCAGCAAAATCGGTCCAAAAATGTCTGAGATATGAGGAAAAAACCAGGACAACCTCGATTTTTAACCTATTTTTGACCTACATATATCTGGAATACTAAGTCATTAATATAGACAATATGGCTATCTAATGATAGATAATAACCTTTGCAATGACATATATAAAACCATAGTAAGTTGGACCTACAGTGGGTCACAATCGGAAAAAATTAAAAAAAAAAACAATTCTAAATTTTAGATATTTTTTTATTTTCGTTATTAAAATCATGTTTTGGTGGGAAAGAGATTAACAGATTAACTTAATTTTCGTTATAAAAATCAAGTTTTGATAGGAAATAGGAGTGATCACAGATTTCCCTTATTTTCTCTCTAGGACCTTTAGTTTACGAATTATAAGCAATTTTAGATATTTTGAAATTTTCATCATAAAAATCAAGTTTTCGTAGGAAATAGGAGTGATCACAGATTAACTTTATTTTCGCTCTAGGACATTTAGTTTACGAATTATAAGCAATTTTAGATATTTTGAAATTTTCATCATAAAAATCAAGTTTTTGTGTGAAATATGAGTGATCACAGATTTCCATTATTTTCACTCTAGGACCTTTAGTTTACGAATTATAAGCAATTTTAGATATTTTGGAATTTTCATCATAAAAATCTTTAGTTTACCTTTAGTTTACGAATTTTTGTAAAATTATTTTGTGATATACTTATTTCATAATGAATTTTTTTAAAGAAATAAATTGTATTTGGCTTCAAAGATAAATATAACTTTTTCGTCATAAAAAATTGGAAAGAATTGTGTTACACTTCTGATCATTACTGTAAAATTGCATGAATATATGCATGTTTGTGTATGTTTTTAAATACTTGTGTATGTTGAGGTATTGTAAAGTATTTCATTGAATACTTCTATGCATATAAGCATATATTTGTATATCTACTTGTTTAAATATCTTTGTATGTACGTACTTTACACCATATCAATGTAAAACTTAAACAAGAAATTCCTTTTTTTTTAAAGCATCTTTGTTCCTTGCCATACATTTGCTCTTTAGAACCAATACATAAAGATCTTTACAAACATATATTATTATATAAAAAGAAAGAGCTAAAGCCCAGACAAATAGCTGTGTTAACACTATATCACTGCATAAACACTTTAAATACGTTTGAAAGAGAGTGTGTGTTTGAATTTTTATTATATTTTCTCTAATGTGTTGGTATTTTACTGCATTATCTTTTACATTTTTTTTGTTTTTGTTGTTTCGTCCTATGTGAGCCTTTTCTTTTTCCAATACCCTAGAGTTGCTTTTGGAAGATTTTTATTTCCTCGAGATGCTTTTTTATACATTTAGGCTTTTTAGTGTCGTTTTTTTGTGAGTAATATTACTAATGGTGGGATTTTATTTAAGTTGTTTTTCTTCTATTTTATACAATTTTTATTGTAATTAAGTTTTGTGATTGTGGTGCGAATGTAGTAAGTACGGGGAATAATCTTACTTAATAGTGAGGGATATAATTTTAAATGCAGTTGTTTGATTTTATTATTTAATACCATTGTACATCTTTACTGTAACTATTTAAAAAAAAATTACAAAGCTTTTTGACAATATTATAGTTACTGTAATTATTTATATGATTGTGGTAACTAAAATATAGTAAAGATTCATATGGTTGTTGCAATCATATATCATGTATATGATTGTAGTAAATATATATATGTTTGTGCCAATCATGTTCATGATGAATTATTATATCATAATATGTTTTTTTTAGATTATGATATCCATAAGCTGAGAACAACAAATCCTTAGCCATATATAAATGGCGGAAATAAATCCGTGTAAACATGAAAGACCTCTTATCTAAAAATTTATTGCTATAAATAAAGTCAATTGCTAAACAACCGCTTTCAATTACATTTCCCCTACTGTTTTGCACGCTAGCAAACACTACGTGCTATTCACTTCCTTTTAATGTCTATTTATTTCCAATTTCAGTTTGTGATTCCTTAAAGTTGAATTGTGGCTTTATAATAAGATATTCTTGAAACACTTACAACAGCAACAGCAGCTAGAATTGTTACTTATCGCAGCTATTTCTAATTTATTTGTAAAATTAGATGAATAAAAACACAACCAACCAACCAACAACTGCTATCGATTTATTTTTAGATGGGGATGGAGTGAAGTATAAAATACAATTATAGTTAAAGACTGAATGGCAATAAAACAAACAGGCAAAACAAGTAGGAAACTTAATTAACAAGATGTTGTAATTATTTAGAACAGCAACAGAAATGAAAAGAAGACAATAAACAAGCAAAGATTTATATTAAAGTCTATTGAATTAATTAAAAATAGAAGATTTTTAGTTATTTTTTTAGCAGATAATTAAATTCAATTATGAAAACTGACTAGAAATTAAAGAAATTGTTTTCAAATTTCAAAATCTAGCAAATAATAGGTGTAGAAACTTAAATTGTTTTATCACCGGTGTTCTCTAGTCCATATTAGCTTTAAATCATCAAAAAAAAAAATTACTTTATTATGGATTACTTATGGCAAACTTGCCTAATTTTGCTTATGACTTACGACATACGTTAGCAATTCCGTATTTAATTTTTCCATTTGCGACCTCATAAGGTATATTCTGGATCGTAACAGATTGCGCAGTCGATATAGACATGTCCGTCTGTATGTTGAAATCAACTTTCCGTAGCCCCAAAGAACTTACAAACATGATTGATACATCAATATATCTGGAATTCTCCCGGCTCGGTTGCTGTTTGACCTTTAAGTCAACGGCAACATACCTGGGTATGTTTTGCATTTTCAAAATGCTGTATCTCTGAACTGGATATTCGGATCGGCTTGATATCCTAGCCAAAACTGTTTTCCGCAATTGTCCCAAGTTTGGTTAGGATAGGATCACCCGTTTGGAAGATAAAGCCCATTTAAAAAGTTGCACCCATACGTCAACAGAATACATACCTGGGAATTCATAGTAAAACATATGCAAATATAATGATATAATTGAAAAGTATGGTATTTTTTAAACGTTTTTATCCACCCTACTCCACATTTTTGATAACAGCGGTACCAAGTATATCCCGATTTTCTCCGTTTTTATTTTATTATGCGTTTGTGCAGATGTTTGTAACGCCCAAAAATATTAGTCTAGCACCCACCTTAAAGTATACCGATCGACATAGAATCATCTGAATCGATTAAACGATGTCCGTCCGTCCGTCTGGTCGGCTGGCTGTCCATATAAACCTTGTGCGCAGAGCACAGGTCGCAATTTTGAAGATATTTCGTTGAAATTTGGTACATTTAATTTTTTCGGCTCAAGGACCAAGCCCCCATACAAATGTCCTCCCGAAATTGGACTTTATCGGTCATAAATGTTTGATTTATATATGTATCTCCACAAATTCCTCTCCAAAAAAGTTTTGTATATACAAAATTCATGTCACCAAATTTTATTACGATCGGTCCATAATTAGTCATAGCTCCCATATAGACCCGCTTCCGAAAATCACTTTAACGTGCATAAACCGCTTAAAAATGTTGGTAAACTCACAAAATTCAACATAGTAAACTTTCATATAGACATAAATCACACGACCTAATTTCATGGTGATCGGTCCATAATTGGTCACAGCTCCCATATAAGGCCACAATCACTCAAAAATATAAATTATTGAAATTTTAACAGAAAAATGTTTTTGCTCTTTTACTTAGTGTAGGGTATTATATGGTTGGGCTTGACCGACCATACTTTCTTACTTGTATTTTATTGGACTAACAAAAAATGTATATGTTAAACAAAACAAGTAAGAGTACTATATTCGGCTGTGCCGAATCTTATATACCCTTCACCAAATTATACTTCAAAATTTTAAATATTTTTAGGTAAACAAAATTTAATTTTTTTTCAGTTGTTTTTTTAATTTTTTGGAAAAAAAATTTTTCGATTGTTATTTAAATTTTTTTTTTTAAATTTTAAAAAAAAATTTTTTTTAAATTTAAAATTTTTTTTTTTTTTAAATTTTAAAATTTTTTTTTTTGTTTTTTCAATTTTTTTTTGAAAAAAAAAAAAATCGGGTTAAAATTTTTTTTCCCGATTTTGACCCATTGTAGGTCCAACTTACTATGGTCTTATATACCTCGTTGCAAATGTCTTTGATATATCTATCATTAGATATCCATATTGTCTATATTAATGTCTTAGTAAGATACTTATAAGTGATGAAATTTTGAACCTTTTTCGGAAACCCTTCCATTAACGTTTTTATAGTGCTTTCTGTCACTTTGCTCGAACATGTAGTCCATCTCCGTTTAAAATCTACCACACTTTTGGACACCTTTTTTGTACTCTTCAATTCTCTTTTAACAAGAGCCCAATATCTCTCCACTGGCCTTAGCTCCGGGCAGTTTGGAGGATTTGCCTCTCTTGGTACAAATACCACATTATTGTTCTTGTACCACTCAAGGGCTTGTTTGCCATAGTGACAGGATGCCAAGTCAGGCCAAAAATAAGTGGACACATTATGAAGTCTTATGAATGGAAGCAGCCTTTTTTGTAAACATTCCTTGATGTAAATTTCGGTATTTATAGAGCCCGTTGTAACAAATGAGTGGCTTCTTTTGCCGCAACTGCATATTGCTTGCCATACCAAGAACTTTCTGGGAAATTTTGTCTGCTTTTGGGTCCTAAACTTTTCTTCAACATTCCCTCGAGCATCAGCAACATAAAATTTTTGACCTGGAAGTTGCGAAAAATCTGCCAGAACATACGTTTCGTCATCCATTATGCAGCAAGAATATTTTTTTATAAAACTTGACTTCAATTTCCGTGCTCTGTTTTTGGCCTCTAAATTTTTAGTAGCGTTCCTGTCAGGAACTTTTTGAGCCTTGTATGTTTTTAAACCTGCATTAGCTTTAACTTTTCGTACCAAATAGTCCGAGCACTGAGCTAACCGGGCTGCTTTCCTACCGGATGTGTTGGGAGCTCTTTTGAAAATGCGTTCTATTTTTTTGGCTTTAGAAACATCATGTGGACCATTCCTTCTACCTGAACCAGGTTTTCTATCAACTGACAAGTTCTCCCGGTACTGTTTAATAACATTGGAAACAGTTTGACGGCAGACCTTTGTATGCTTGGCCAACTTTTTGTAAGACCAAGTTGGGTTTTGTTGAAAATATTTAATAATTTCAGTACGCACTTTTTTCTGGTCACTCATTTTAATCAGATTAACAAAAAAATTAATATAATTGACATTACACATAATAACTGACATGTTTTTCAAAGGTAACTTGATCAAAAAAAAATTCAAATAATACTTGGGTTAAAAAATGTAATGAAAAACGTGTGTTAAGAATTTTTCGATCTCACTCCTTAGGTAAAAAAATAGGTCAAAAATCGAGGTTGTCTTGGTTTTTTCCTCATATCTCAGCCATTTGTGGACCGATTTTGCTGATTTTAAATAGCAAAATTCTTGAAAGCATGTCTGACAGAATTATTGAAGATTTGGATCCCGAAGATATCTGGGGTCTTCAGAAAACTGATTTCAACAGACAGACAGACAGACGGACAGACGGACAGACAGACAGACAGACAGACAGACAGACAGACAGACAGACAGACAGACAGACAGACAGACAGACAGACAGACAGACAGACAGACAGACAGACAGACAGACAGACAGACAGACAGACAGACAGACAGACAGACAGACAGACAGACAGACAGACAGACAGACAGACAGACAGACAGACAGACAGACAGACAGACAGACAGACAGACAGACAGACAGACAGACAGACAGACAGACAGACAGACAGACAGACAGACAGACAGACAGACAGACAGACAGACAGACAGACAGACAGACAGACAGACAGACAGACAGACAGACAGACAGACAGACAGACAGACAGACAGACAGACAGACAGACAGACAGACAGACAGACAGACAGACAGACAGACAGACAGACAGACAGACAGACAGACAGACAGACAGACAGACAGACAGACAGACAGACAGACAGACAGACAGACAGACAGACAGACAGACAGACAGACAGACAGACAGACAGACAGACAGACAGACAGACAGACAGACAGACAGACAGACAGACAGACAGACAGACAGACAGACAGACAGACAGACAGACAGACAGACAGACAGACAGACAGACAGACAGACAGACAGACAGACAGACAGACAGACAGACAGACAGACAGACAGACAGACAGACAGACAGACAGACAGACAGACAGACAGACAGACAGACAGACAGACAGACAGACAGACAGACAGACAGACAGACAGACAGACAGACAGACAGACAGACAGACAGACAGACAGACAGACAGACAGACAGACAGACAGACAGACAGACAGACAGACAGACAGACAGACAGACAGACAGACAGACAGACAGACAGACAGACAGACAGACAGACAGACAGACAGACAGACAGACAGACAGACAGACAGACAGACAGACAGACAGACAGACAGACAGACAGACAGACAGACAGACAGACAGACAGACAGACAGACAGACAGACAGACAGACAGACAGACAGACAGACAGACAGACAGACAGACAGACAGACAGACAGACAGACAGACAGACATGGCTTAATCGACTTCGCTATCTATAAGGATCCAGAATATATATACTTTATAGGGTCGGAAATGAAAAATGTAGAAATTACAAACGGAATGACAAACTTATATATACCCTTCTCACGAAGGTGAAGGGTATAAAAAGAGGTATTTAAAAATCGTGACTTACTTCAAAGTTATATACATATGTATATTTGAATTTAAAAAGGCGATTTTTTGATATTTTTGGGGAAAACTGTACTTCATTTATTTTTAAGTTATCTAAAAAATTTCAAAGAATATGTATTAGAAATTTATACTTTTTAAAAAGCTAACTTGGCACTAAATATTTTAAATGAAAATATATTTAAAAATTGTTGATAAAGAGGGGACCCATTTAAATAATGCCTATTTTTTATTTAAAATTCAAATTTAGGGTAAAAATTCCCAAATCGCGTAGTCGATATCAAAATAAAGTAAGCTATTTTAGATGGCTAAATATGTTCTTAATTATTTTGTAAAGGGTTCCGATAACCCCGCTCCTGGTGTGGATATTATAGCAAAAAAAATAAAAAATTCCATTTTTGGGATTTTTCAAAACTTTTTTGGGAATTACGGGATTTCTGATTATAAATTTCAGAATTTGAAAAGTTTATACAACTGTAAAATTTCATTAAAAACTATTAATAAATAAAAAATTAATTTTAATTTAAATAATTTGCATCTTTGCAAAAACTCATTTTTTGACAACCACTTTTTTCAAAGTAATGCAGTCAGTGCTGCTGTTGACATAATGGTTAAAATCGAGAAAATCGACCGATAAAACCGGTACCTCCTCTATTTTTGGCCTATTTTTGATCTATATCTGGATTACTAAGTTACTAATATAGACAATATGGATATCTAATAATAGATATTTCAAAGTCAACTTTTAAATTTTAAATTTATGTATATAAGACTATAGTAATCGGGAAAAATATTCTTTAACCGGAATTTTTTTTAACAAAAAAAATTGTTTGTCATAAATTGTTGTACTAATAAATTTAAAAAATGAAAAACAAAATTTTTTAAAAATTTAAAAAAAATTAAAAACTATTTTTTTAAAAATTTTAAAAATTAATTTTGTTTACCTAAAATCTAGCTCTCTTACTTGTTTTCACTAATAAATTAAAAAAAAAAATAAAAAAAATTTTAAAAACAATTAAAAAAAATTTTAAATTTTTATTTTAAAGTATATTTTGGTGAAGGCGTCAGTTTTGGCACACCCTTTATAAGTAATAAGTTAATTAATAGCCGTTCGTATAACATCATTATATTCATTTCCCATGCATCTGTAGGTGGTTCTATTATACATATACAAGCAATTAAAAATGTTAGACATACCTTTAGGCTGTTTATTTAATTTATTAATTCATTTTGCTTTTTGGCTGTCTGGTGTAGAAGAAGACAACCTAATATGAGTTTAATAATTTTAATTGATTTCTTTAATTTTCAAGGTATTTTTTTAATTATTTGTGTTCTTTTTTTTTGGATAAATATTTTAATATAAGGCTTACCGCAAAGTATGCTTTTAAATTGGTTTTTATTTTAGGATATTTTGTAATTACCTGGAAAATAAAGAAAAGAAAATATATTTTAGACAAATTTTGTTAATTTATAAAAAAGGAATTGTTAACATCAAAGTAATTGAGGGTATTCATTTAAAAAAAATGGAAAATTACACTCTGATTTTTTTACACTTTTACACAACAAACAAACACAAGAAAACAAATTCAAAATAAAAGTTGTATTTTTTTGTGGAATTTTGTTCATGTTTTTGTTGTCATACACCCATAGTATCAGTAGAATTTTCTTCCTTATATTTAAGCGTATTTTTTCACTCAATTTTCTATCACCTCCTTATAATACTTATAATAATTGAATTTCACATAAATTTATGTTTATTTTTCTTATTAGAATAAAACTTAAATCCTTTATTCCCACCATTACACATCTATTTATAACCAATCTCAATTTATTATCCCTTTAATATTGATTATTTTTTCCCCATCATCCTTAAAATAGTAAACAACTTTTGCATTGAAAAAATAAAAGACAGCAAAACAAATAAAACAAACCCCATTCAACACATCAATTTTATTTTGCAGCCATATTGATATATGTATCTAAAACCAATAGCCCCCCTTGTCCCTACTTTACATCTAGCCAAAGCTGCCTACTTGAGTGATTATTTGTTAAAATGAGATGAGAAGAAAAACTTAATACAATATCTATGTGTAGCTGAGATGTTAAGGAAAAACATGCAGAACATACTAAAACCAACAACAGCAACAACATCAATTTATTTAGTTTATTTTTCTATCTATTCATATTATTTTTCTAAATGCTACTAAAGAAATATTTACACCATTAACATTGATTACCACTACTACTCCTACAACTAGCAAACAGCACGAAGGTTGCTGAGCTGTTGCTAGTGAAATTAAGTTTGACGTTGCCACAGACATTGCCATCACCGTCACCAGCTCATTGCTAAATGTCAGTCAGTCAGTTTAGTTAAAATTTTTTTATGCAAACAACAAGAATGCTACTGTGCTCCTTGCATCTAAACAAACCAATAGACTGGTAAACAGTCATAGTCATAGGGAGGAACGGACGTTTACAATGTTATTTGCCGCAAATATAGACGGCAAAGTAATAACGTCACCAATACGATCTCATTCATTCGTTTAATAGCAGCCACCAGAAACAATAACAACAGCGACAGTAGCAACACCTAGTCCCCTACCCACCTACTCTATCTATACTCATCTGAGAAATGCATTTCAAGTGATACTTAAAAAGCATCACTCAACTGTCAGCTTTTCATTTTTTTTTCTCTTCCAAAACTATTTGTTTTTTTT
This sequence comes from Calliphora vicina, assembly GCF_958450345.1. Lineage (NCBI taxonomy): Eukaryota > Metazoa > Arthropoda > Insecta > Diptera > Calliphoridae > Calliphora > Calliphora vicina. The sequence goes on along the minus strand of NC_088783.1, from coordinate 12,841,677 downwards.
TAACTTTTTATAAATATTTTTCCTGTTGTTGGTAACTAAGCACTATGGGTTGGATAAAATGTTATCTTAGGAAATTTTTTTTTATTTTAATTAAGTAAAATAATGAATTTAAAGTCTAAGCAAATGATTCTTATGCGGATCATGCGCCATTTCTTAAAGTTTAAATTATTAAGATTTTACTGTACATAAAACAAAAATAGTTTATTTTAGCTAAATTTTATAAAATTTTAGCTTCCATAATTTAACCCTCATCTCATGCTCTAAAATACTTATATTTTTTAACCTCTTGTGTGGTTTTCCACATATGCGGCATGTCTACATATTTTACACAAGCAACATAATGTATTATTAGTATGTATTCAAAAATATGATTTATTTTTATATGGTTTTATCTGTTTGTCATCAAACTAGTTTATTTTCAACACTTATTAAACAAAAATGTCGGTTATGAGTAAATTTTTGGGCAGAAACATTACATTTGAGGACATAAAATGCTGTTTCAGGTGTCAAGTACATAGAAATTACATATGTGTGTAAAACCACACACTATAGTAAGTAACGTGACTTTTTAAAAATCTCGATATAAAAAAAATACATTTGAATAAATTTTTTTAAAAATTATGAAAAAGATAAATTTTGTGTGGTTTTCCACACAAAAGTAAAATGATGATTAAGACAAAAATTTAATTTGTGCAACATCGAATATTCCAGTTTCTACCCCATTTTTATATTGCCAGCTTACGGTTGTCAATAAAATAAAGTAATATTTCAAAGTGGATAAAAAAGTATTTCATTCCAAAGTACAGAGAACAAAGCCGATGATGTCAAAATCGACTTATTGCCGCCGTCGACTTGTATTGAAGTAACGGCTGTTCAAAATTTAAATTATAAACAGAGACATAACTGTTATAAGAAATATCTAAAAAAATTTAGCCATAACTGTTTTATTGTAGAAATAAATTTTTGTTTCTTTAAATAATAGTTATTCTCAATGGAAATAAGTTTTGCTTTTCAATAAGTGTTATTCATAATAAATATTTGTTTACGTTACTCATAACTTATATTTTCGATTTATATTTGAAAAAGTAAAAATTATTCACTGATTTATGCCTAACTTTTTCAGTCTCAAAAAATTTAATAACAGTTATTTTTGGCCTCTGACTGAATGACTGACTGATTCATCATCGCACAGCCCAAACGTCTGAAGCTAGAATCTTGAAATTTTAACTGTGGGTTCCTCCCTCCCTAAAACGATCCGATAAGAAGGGATTTTTTTAAATTCGAACGTTTATGAGGTAAAAAGGGTAAAAACGGGTAAATTCGGTAACCTTATATCTTCAAAACTAATAAAGATACAAAAAAACTTAAAACCGAATGTTACTCCATTTAGAAAATAAGCTGACAGGTGTTTCGTACTTTTTCGAAATTCGAACCTTTTAGGGGAGAAAACTGATAAAAACTGTATTTTGGTACTTTTTTGGCACCCTATGTATCTTTTAAACCAATAAACATAGAAACAAATTTTAAATCGTATTTTTTAATTATCAAAAAATAAAAAATATAAGTTTGTTACTTTTTGGAAATTCGAACCCTTAAGGTATAAAAATTGTGTTTATTTTTGGTACTTTTTCATAAAATATGTTTTTCTATAATCTGACATAGACATACGAATAAAGTACTGAGGATAGGGTTACGTGTGGAATAACACAGATAAAGAAAATAAGGCTGAATTTTTTTGATGCAACATTGAAACCACATGTCGTTCTAATCAACATCATCCAATTTGTGCAGAAATAGCTATGTTATCATGTCGAAGATCGAGCAACAACAACAGAAACTGCATCATCAATTTTATCCAATGATACAAATAATCAATCAGAACCAATCAGCGACATGTTGTTTATGCATTTGTCTTCTAACAAAAACATGTGGGTTCTATGAACTTTTAACAAAGATAAGAATGTGCTTCATTTTATAGGATGATTATGCTTGAGAAACCAACATCCAATTATTAATGATCCATAATCATTTATAAACACTTTATAAGCACGCAGAAGCAGATTTTCAGTACTCTGGAGAAAGTTTCCTGAAATTTCCAGTTCTTGTTCACGATGCCGAATTGATGTTCCTGGACTTTCAACAAAACTCTTACACAATGCTTCGATTAAGCGACTTGTTTTTGGTCGATCAGTGTATTTAGAATCACAAATTGAGCTAATATTCCTGAATTTTTCAATTACTCTTTTCACATCTGACGAAATTAACTCAACATGCCGTCGATATTTTATGCCAAACTTTCATTATTTTTGTAAAATTGTGCTGCACAAATAGCATTTTATTCTAATCATGCATGCGTTTTGGAATACTTTTTATATGAAACCTATAAATTATTAACAATTTTTGATTCTTAGAGGTTCGATTAAGGTTTAATTTAACGACGAGTCCGAAAATAAAATCAAATTTTTAGATTTTACCACTTATTTTCAATTAGGAAATTAAATGACTTAAAATATCAGCAATAAAATGATTGTTTATGTGACTTTTTCTCTTGTTTTTATTAGCTTTTAATATTTATGGAGGCGCCTCTCACAATTTTGCATCGGCTCTGTGTTTTAGTGGTGCACTATAGATTGAGGATTTGTTTTTATGAACATAAAACTTGTTTGTATACTTTTTTTAATTACACAGGTCAACAGCAAAGAAAGCTTCACTAACCACTATATAGGTTTGATGCATCATGGTTACCTAAGTACAAAAATGGTAAAATTTTTTAATTCTATGGATAGACATTTTTTTTTCTAAAATTTTTGAGTAGAAATTTGTGACCGATTATGGCTAGGTTGTGATGAAATAAATAAAATAAAAAAAATTTTGATTTTTTTTAGATGTTTCTGCAGCTTTTTATGTTAACTCAAAAAGGGCTAGTCCGATATTATTGAAGTAAACTTATGAAAGTTAAAACTTACATAAGCTTTAATCCGTTTATATATTGCGTTTTAATCGGCTCAGTAGTTTCGGAGTTATAACAATAAATTGAAGCAAACAATATATTTTTCAGGTTTTTTACTTTGTCGTAAAGCCGCATATAATAGCAATAAAATGAGATATCGAACATAAAAATCGTTTGATTATTTTCAAATTTATTCACAATTAAGTGACTTCGCTCATTTTCACAAAATTTTACTTTTTTGTTTCATATTTGCTATTTTCTCTTAAAAAATATATTTTTGACTTCAATTCGTTATTATAACTCCGAAACTACTGATCCTATTAAAACGCAATATATAAACGGATTAAATTTTATTTAAATTTGAACTTTTCTGAGTTTACTTCAATAATATTGGACTAACCGTTTTTGAGTTATCATTAATTATGTGGAGAAATATAAAAAAATCACAATTTTAGAAAAAAAAATCGGGAAAAATATTTTTTATCCCAATTTTTTTGTTTTCACTAAAATAATTTTTGTTATTAAATTTTCTTTTCTTAAAAAAAATTAAAGAAATTTTGAAAAAAATATTTTTCCAAAAAAAAAAAAATTTCATTAATAAGATACATACATATAAGAATCAACACAGCCTGATGTTGGTCTCTTACTTGTTTATAAGGAAATATAAAATTGGCTAATTTGAATAACTGGACGAGTTATTTACAATTCAAAAAAAATTAAAAAAAAGATAATAATAATTTCCCTAACATTATTAAATTTACACAAATATTCCATTTCATCCACCACAATTTAAACCCACAGGCTCAAATCATTTCCATGTAATGCATGAACAAAGCAAAAAAAAATCGATTGCTGTTTAAATTTTCTTCATGACATTTAAATTATCCTTGAGAGCGCATCAAACAATTTTCCCAACTTACAGTCCATAGTACATTGACATACTACAACCGAATGATATTTATGGAGGGGAATAACTGAAACACCATCCTCACAAACAACCAACCATCCATTCCACCAACATCAGCAATCCACCAACATAGCAGTCAAGTGCAAGAGCAGTTTTAGAAAAACTGCTACTACTTACTGGCTGCTTGATACTTGTGGAACAACTAGAGGAAGTTTTATATGACTCTGATTTACTCTCCAGACAGGCAACTGGCAATGTTAGTTACAATACACGTTTAAAATATAGTATTTATGTATAAAAAACCAACTTTTATATGGAAAAAAATAAACCAACCAACAAAATATTATGAAAAGGCACAAACAATCTTTTTACATACACTGATTTATATATAGAAAAATGTGTGTTCAAGTAGTTGTTTGTTATTTCTAGAATGAAATTTATATAAAAATAAAATAACTGAAAATAAACCCAAGTTATTACAAAAATAAAGTATATAGTCTAAGAAAAAAAAATTGCTAAAGCTGGATAAAAAAAATATATATTGTAAATGTAAGAGAGTATATGGATGGTATTTGGTTGTCTAGTCTTTATTCAAGTCAAATGATAGTGACAAAATTGCCAATTAGTCACCTGTCAAAGTGTGGCATAAAATGCTGCAGATAGTCAAATAGCTGCTGCAGACAATCACATTTAATTCTATATTTTTTTTTGTTGCCACTTCTTTTTCATTATCGCAGACTGGCCATATATACAGAGAGAGAGACAGCATAAAGTGGCTAATAAAAGTGAAGGCTTGTTAAAAGAGGATTTTTCCCCCAAAAACAGATAAAAAAGTTATTAAAGCCAAAAAACCATGTCTCTAAAAGTTCATTGACTTGTTGGAGTAGGTTTGTATAAAAAAAACAGCTAAAATGTTGGCAGACCATATAAATTTTTTTTTCATTTGTTTTCTCTAACAGATTTTATTTGTTTTTTCCCACTAAAAACCACAAGTTGCATGAGATGGGAACTGATACTGATAAAAAAAGTTAAAAATTACAAACTGAGTTAAAAAGAGGGGCCTGGAGTAGGGCTACCTTTGGGAGTAAATTATATTGTAAAAGAGCAGTTAGGAATAAAATTAAGCAGAGTCCGAGCGACGAGATCACAAAACTTAGTGTTCAAAAGCGCTAAGTCCCTTCTCACAAATTTTATAGGAGACTCCACAAACGTTCTAAAATCCTTGGTTTTAAAAATCACGATTTTTGTGTATAAGTTTAAACTCAAAAGAATTGCATTTTTACTTTAATCAAGGTTAGTTTATTATAAAAAGAAAAAAAAAATCAAAACATAACAACCCACCCCATTCCAAGGTTTTTTGTAGAGTGGGGTGGTTAGTTTACTAACCACCTTTGCGGTTGGCATTAAAAATAATTATGATAACAATTTTCGTATAAATTTTTTTGAAATGAAATATCAATGTAACACTGAATTCGATGAACAATAAACACTCTGTGCTTATTTTATTGAATGCGTGAATATTTCTTTAAAAAAAACTGCGGTTTACAATATTTTCAAATTTATATATTTATCCTACCAGAGCATTCTGATAGCAAAGTTTTGCAAAATGCCAATAGATCTCAATAAACTATGTTTTAGAGACTATAGAAATGGTGGTTAGTAAAGTGACCACTAAACCGCTTATTATTAATCCGTTACTTATTTCGAGTGATCGAATGATTACACAGTGCAACACAAAAAAAAATAACCATATACGGACACCTCTACGTGATAAAAGACCAAAAAAAAAAGAGCCACGTCTCCCAGTTTTGCCCAAAGTCATACAGTTTTTTATGAGCCCCCAAAGATTTGGGGCCTCGGTGTAATTTTTGCAAATAAGTGATCATTTTCTCAGGCTCATATCTTGCAAACAGTAGCAAAGTTGTAGCCCTTGTCATAAAGAACAACAATTGTGAAAATAAAAGATCAAAAAAACTTCATATTCAAGATCAAAATCGCAAAAAACTTAAAAAAATCGATATTTTTTACATTTTCCCCCTGTTCGGGTCCATAGGAAACAAACCGTTCAAAATGCAAGGAAACAATTTAATACAAAAATGTACCTAAGATCTCACTAAACAACTTTCTAGAACATATGAACTTGCTAGGAATGATTCTTAACAAAAACTTCATCTTCAAGATCAAAATCGCAAAAAACTTAAAAAAAATCGATTTTTTTACATTTTCCCCCTGTTCGGGTCCATAGGTAATAAACCGTTCAAAATGCAAGGAAACAATCAACTACAAAAATGTACCTAAGATCTCACTAAACAACTTTCTAGAACATATGAACTTCCTAGGAATGATTCTTAACACCGTTTAGGTAGGTCAATATAAGGTCAATTGGGCCATAAACTATTAAATTATTATAAACTAAAGCATACTTTTAGGCAGCTTTAAAAAAATGTATTTCTAAATTTAAAGTTTTATGCGATTTTGATCTTGAAGATTAAGTTTTTTGATTTTATATGTTCACAATTTTTGTTCTTTTTTGACAACTTTGCCTCAGAGAGTAAATCAAAATTCCAAACTGTTAGCAAGATATGAGACTGAGAAAATGATCACTTTTTGGCAAAAATTACACAGAGGCCCCAAATCTTTGGGGGTCCATACAAAAAAGTGCATGACTTTGGGTCTTTTATCACATAGTGGTATCCGCATATGGTTATATTTCCATGACTTAAAAAATTACACACAGTGTTAAGGTGCTAAAATTAATACATATTGTTGAAATTACTAAGAAAATAAATAATGAATTTAAATTAAAATCTCTCCGTTGAAGAGTATAAAAATTCAATTTAAAAATATAAAAAAAAAATAAATAATAATTCAATCATTAAATGATTTCAAGGGCCCTCTTTTCTCAATTGTAAGTGATGTTCAGTTATAAATGATTGACTTTTCTATTGTCATGGTTGGGTTATTGAACGACTATTTGCTTTTCATTCTTTTTTTTTTTGTTTTCTTCTGAAGTAAAAACAGAGATATTAGATATATTGTTGAAGAAGCATGTAGTTTTTATTACAACTTTTTGTTCACTGCCATGGCAACAGCTGTTGCCATATTTTTTATTCCTTATTTCTTGTCTGATTTTATTCCATGTGTGTGTGTGTGTGTGTGTTTAATTTTTATATGATTCAAATATCAGATATCATTGCCGTCAAAAGTACTTGCAACTGAAGTATGTAGGATTGCATGAAAGCACAAAAATAAATACTTGTCTATGTTAAAGTATTTGTTTAAGTTAAATAAGAAAAACAATTCAACATTGTTTTTCCTCTATGAAAAGGGAATAAAGAGAATAGAAGAATATTTATAATGGCTTATAAAAAAAGAGGGAATATTCATGAATATTCGGTTTAATATTATGCAAAATTCAATGTATGACTTATAAGCGAAATTTAACTACTATTTTCTTAATATTGAACGATTTCAGTATTAAATTATTCAATTTTGTTGCCCTCGATAGTAAATATTAGTGTTGTGAATTATTCGAGTTTTATTATTATTCGAATATTAGAATTTAATAAATAACATTTCTTTTTACTTATTAATACATATTAAAAGTTCTGTTTTAATTCCAAATCATTAAGTCCTTTTTAATTCCAGCAACTTCGTTTTTCTGTTTCACCACAAACTTTAGTTAATTAGATAATATAATAAATTTTAACATAGTATTCCATTTATTCAAGTGTAAAACATAATTATGTTTCGTTAGAGGCTTAAGTATCAAGAAAATTTGTGCAAAAGCAACAGAAAGTCAAGAAAAATAATATTTTTTTTTGTAGAAAAAAACTTCCGTATATTTCCAAGTTTAGTTAAAGTCTGAAGAAATTAAATCTGAAAGTAAAACATAAGACATGACAATGACAAAAACCAGCAACATTAATGACAACCACACAACATAACAACGTTGACAGTGTAATGGCACATAATAATAAATATGTTAAAGAAGAAACTAAACAGATGAGAAAAACTGCCATATGAACTTCCTTTTAAAACATTGTATGTTGTTAAGCCACTTAAAAAAGAAAATCGTTAAACAGATACCAGAAACAACAAAAAATTAATTCTTATGTTGTTCTAATGGAGGTTTATATAAATGAGAGACGGTGGCTAAGGGTTGTAGGGACTAACTGTATTTGTAAATTTAGTATCATGGTAATGTCAGTATTACTACTAACATTTTCTGGTTATATCAATTATTGCTCTGTAAGCTCCTTATTTTCGGAAAACTTATCCCTTCTATCAGCCTTATGCGGGAAATAACATAAAATTAATCATATTTATAAATGTTTAAAATAATTTTATAATTTTATAATTTTATAATCCATTTTCATGAAATTTTTTAATATATCCTGCATTTCTCCTGATTTTGATGTAATCAAAACATGAAATTGCTACCCTTTGATGAGATTTTACCCTCTTGTGAGGTTTTCCATATCGTTTGTGTGGAAAACAACTCAAGAGGGTAAACAAAGCAATTTGTTTAAGGTGAGATAAGAGTGCTTTTCCGCATAAATTAATCTGCAAATATTAAGAGTAAAAATATAAAGAAACCATAATTCGTTTCATTTTTTATATTGTTTTGTTGTATTTTTTTTTTAAAAAAGTGAAATGATGAAATTTTACCTCCGTAGTTAGAGGTCAATATTATCCTGGGATACAGGAGGTCAGGCAAGGAGTTCATTCAGTTGACACAGAGTATCATGAGCAAGCCAGTCGTAGAGGGGAAGCAACGAACCGGTTAATAAACTTTCGAATCTTATATAACCTTCACCAAATTATACTTTAAAATTAAGTTTTAAATATTTTTAAGTAAACAAAACTTAAAAAAATATTTTTTTCAAAATTAAAAATAATAATAAAAGACAAAGAAAAGATTTCAAATTTTAGATATTAAGGTAGGATAGGACACTGGATCGTACCACCGGAAAGTTTCACAGAAATATTCGCATGAAGATTCGATCAATTATTGCACTAGATTATTTGTCCTTAATATTAAGGGTGTCAAAATTTAGTCAAAATGGAGTATTAGAGAACAACTAGTTTTAATCAGGGTCCATAAATAGCGGTTATCCCGAAAAACTTTAAATCAAAAACTCTCCATGTTAGAGTTAGCGGAGACCTATACTGTCATTAGAGTGTCCAAAAACCCGGCAAATTTAAAAAACCGAAAAAGTGTGTTTTTGAAAAAACCGGTTTTTTTGTCCGATTATTTTCTTTTAAAAAAGCCGGTTAAGCGGTTTCGGCTTTTGTCTTCCAAAAAACCGGTCAACCGGTTTATGTTAAATTTTTATTTAATGGAAATTTAGCATTTTTGAATTCTTTATGCAATTATTTTATATCTTTTACGAAATGTTGTCAAATTGTACAATTTTCTTTAAAATAAATCAATATTTTTAAAAATGGTATCAAAGTTTTTCATAAATATGTTTGAATGAGCTTTAGAAAATATATTTCATTAAAACCGGTTAACAGCCATACAAAAATCGGTTTTTCAAAAAACCGAAACCGAAGTTTACAAAGATGAAAAAACCGGTTGACCGATTTTCGGTTTTGCATACTCTAACTGTCATATAATAATAGATTCGTATTGAAGTGCTCGTTCTCCATTAAAAAATAGAACTTAACTCCACAGTCAACAGTTATTTTTCAACGTAAAAATAATAGTTCGGTTGAAACTGCTAAAAAGAAAGATTTAATTAGCCATCTAAAATAAAACTCATTTGAGGAGTTTTATTTTTCCCATCATAAAATAAAACTCCTCAATTAAAATAAAACTTATTTGAGGAGTTTTATTTTTCCCGTCAGAAATTTAAACTCATTTCGTTTTTTTTTCTTCCTTTTTCAGTATCTTTCTTTATTGAGTCTATCTGATATAATGTGTGCAGTAATTTACTTGTTTAAGAAAACAAAACAACAATAATTTAATAATCGCAATCAAACAATAACAAATTAAAAACCCACATGGTTTTATTTTAATGACGATTTTTTCAATTGCAGTGCAAGGTGCTTTAAAAATTGTAATGATTTGGAAAGCGGAAATATTTTGGTGTCCATTTACATAAAATGAGTTTTATTTTCTGAAGGGAAAAATAAAACTCCTTAAATGAGTTTGTTTTCTGATTGGAGTTTTATTTTATGGCGGAAAAATAAAACTCTTTAAATGAGTATTATTTAAGACGGCTAATTAAGACTCCTTTTTTAATAGTTTCATCCGAACTTTTATTTTTATGTTGGAAAATAACTGTTAACTATTAAATTAAAAATTTTAATTGTTGAAAAATTGAAACAAAAATAGACGATTGCCGAAAAACATTTACAACATTCCACGAAAATAATTCTGGAAAAGTAAGAGCTACTAATGCTCGCTATCGCGACATGATAACAAAATTCTTTTTTGGTTAGATCGCAGTTCTAACCTTTCCAGTTCCAACTTTTTACATAAGAAAAGTTATATAAAATTTATTTATTCCCTTATCTTCTTATATATAAAAAGAAATGTACATTTTGATGTCACCACTAACTGCGAAAACGGGTACGTTGTAAATGGTCTGCAGATAGTTTATGTGAAGTTTGCACGAAATCGGCATAGTGGTTCCGGTGATATGGCTGGACCGATTTTTATCAAATTTTCAGTGAATCTTCAGATTTTAGAAACTTTTGCAAATAAAAAAATTCGGAAAAGTGTAATTTTGGTACCAAAAAATGATGATGTCAACAAGCTCAATGAGCGAATTAATTGAAACTGCCTGGCGAAACAATGAAATACAAATCGATTGACACAGTAATGAACGAAGAACAAGCCTCAATTATGGTACTGAAACATTGAAGGTTGGATCACAGATAATGTTTCTCCTCAACATAAACGCGCCAAAATTATGCAACGGAACACGATTGACCATCAAAAAATGTTCACCAAATTTAATTGAGGCAACAATCATCGGTGGCAGATTAATATGCGAAGAAGTAATGATTTCCCGAATACCAAAGATTTCCAACGACAAAGCATAAGGCCAATCGTTGACTATTGCTGGCTTACATTTGGAAAATTCATGTTTTGTATGTGGTTTGCTCCCGAGTAAATAAAAAAAAGTAAGGTATATCCCCTGTCCTTAAGATGAATTCATAAATATAATATCCCATTTGCCTTAAATACATCCGTTTCTTTTTCTAAAGGGCATCTCATGCCACTGTACTTATAGATATCTGCTACAACATTGTCAAATGACCACCTCAGTGTTTCGGGTGCGATGTCAGGTCGGTGAAGTCCGTGCTTTTTTTGTCCGACACTGTATATTCAAATCGAGATGCAATATAAAACAGAATTATTGTAAGGGCCAGCAACGCGGACCGGGTTCAGCTAGTATTTAATAATTTCTAAAAGTAAACACAATTTTTATTAATTTTTCCATACGAAATAACTGGATGTAAATGTTAATATCAGACAGTTACTTATATTGTACTTTGCATTACTTTTTCTATATATGTATGCATAAAACACGTTAAGGTCCAAACTATAATTTAGAAATGAATAAGATTCATTAGGAATATGTATCATTGTCCTAAGTAGTATGGTATTAAATTTCAATTAAATCGGAATAGAACAACAAAAATTATAAACCAAAATGAAGGGCATCAAAAAAATTGTATATCTTTATCAGAAAGTAAAGCAGCAGTAACAAAAATTGTGTGCAATTTCGTATTCGAGTGTAAATCTTGTTTAAGGAGTAGGGTATTTAAGATTGGGCATTGACTAGTTATTAAGTTATATGTAGCTTTTCTTTAATTTTATTACTCAATTAATTGTGTAAACAAATTTAAGAATTAGATTAGAAAACTTCATGACCAATTGTAGTCTCGCGCAATTGATAAACATTCAAGTTCAGGAAATACATTTAAGCTGCTTTCACTACAAACGGAAAAAGTACCTATTGCCTTCAATAAAAGTACCTCTTTCGTTAGTACAACACATTGAAAATAATCTTCTTAATATTTAACCACAATGTTGGTTTTTAATGCGAAAAAATTACTCAACACAAAGACATAAAAAAACACATACACTTACACACCTTCATCACGCATCAACCTTAACATGTATAGTATTTGTAAGTACATACAAATACGTCACTGTATCTGCCTGTAAATTTGCATATTTTGCATGCAAATGACTTAATGTTCTTTAAAGTGCAACGACACAATCAACATTAGTACTTTAGTCTCAAGATTTCATCATATAGTTTGAGAAATTACATGCATTTCTTTGCAGTTTTCTCGTCAAAATTTAGCTCTTTTGTGTACTTTTTCTGTTATTTTTTTTGCTTTCTGCTACTAAATCATGTGTTTGCAGAAAAACCTCATGTGTAGCAAAGTTTTCTCAACCATCTACATAATATTGCTTTTAAATACCCTTTAGCTTTCTTTTTTTTAGTTTCTCGGTTTCTTTTACATTTTGTGTAAGAATATTACTTTTGCTTTACCACATTATAAAATTTTGCAGTCTAATAGAAAAGATATGATATTTTACTTCTTGGAAGGGGTTATGAAGAAAAGTCTGCAGTTATGAAGAAAAGTCTGCCCTACACTTTGATGAAATTATATAGTATACTTAAAAATGTCTGTCGTATATTCCCACATAATTATTGAACATTTAAGTGTAAACAGCAAAGTCTTTTTGCTTCGAAAATATTAAATTTAGTACCAACAAAGCGGGTAGTTTTACTTTACTTCTTAAATTTTAAAAAAGTGCCGCTGCACCACACCGATTGCTCACCAAAGCTTATGGTGAATGTGTTTCATCAGTTTTAACGTACGAGATATGGTTTGTGCGGTTCAGAAGTGGCGAATTTTGTCGTCCAAGCCAGCCATACAAGTTTGAAGACCAAGAATTGGAGTCATTACTCTATGAAGATTTTTGTAGAACTCAACATCAGCTTTCAAAATGATTGAGGGCTATTCAAGCAACAATTTCAAATGTTCGCGAGCAGCAGGATTCATCCAAAAGCATGGAAATTGGGTAATATACGAATTGAAGCCGTGAGATCTTGAAACACGATTTTGCATATTTGAAATGCTGCTTGAACGCTATAAAAGAAAATCGTTTTTGCACCGAATCATTACATGCGATGAAAAATGGATCCATTACGATAAGCCGAAGCGTAAGAGATCGTATGTGAAGCCCGGCCAACCAGCCAAATCGACTCCAAAGCCAAATATCCATGGTAATGCTCTGTATTTGGTGGTAGAAAATGAGTCATATCTGACCAGACCATCACAGGGAATCTATACCGAATGCAAATGATTCGTTTGAAGCGAGCATTTGCCTAAAAACTAACAGAATATGCGGACGGACATGAAACCATAATATTCCATCCAGTTAAAAACTTGAATTAATTGGTTGGGAAGCCGTATAGTCCAGACCATGACCCATCCGACTACTATTTGTTTCGATCGATGCAGAACGCTCTCTCTGGAATAAATTTCACTTCAGAGTATCCGAAATTGGCTTGATTCGTTCTTGGCCTCAAAAGATGAGCACTTCTTATGGATCGGATGGGAATAGGTCATAGCTAATACCTTGAATAAATTTATATTGCAAGGGGTGTTTTTATAGAGCTATAGTACTTTGAAATGGAATAAAACAAAGATGAATTTATTAATTGACATGAAATTTACTTTATTCTTAAATAAACTTCTAGCATTATAATTTAAATATGACTTCTGGCATATGACCGCCACATCTGTCTCGGACATGGTCTAATCTGGAGTTCCAATTTTCGATGACGTTTTAAAACATTGTCCAAGTGGTGATTCGTTTCATGCTTATCGGCGTAGACTAGCAACTTTACATAATTCCACAGAAAATGGTCTGGCGGCGTTAAATCGAACGATTTTGGAGCCCAATTTTGAGGTCCGAAACACTTTCTTCAATAAATCAATTGTAGCACGAGCTGTGGGACATGTACGCTCAAAAATAAATCAAAACATAAAAAATACCCCATTCCGTGCTTTTTTGTGGAGTAATTTGGTTAGTTTACTAACCACATTGTCAATTGGCATTAAAAAAAATTCTGATAAAAATTTTCGTTTCGTATAAATTTTTTAGAAATCGAATATTAGTCAAAAATATTGGACTTCTAAAAAAATTTAATTTTATGACCAAACAAACGAAATAGCAAAATAACACTGAATTCGATGAACAATAAACACTCTGTGCTTTTTTTTTATAGAATGCGTTTTGCAAAAAAAACATAAACGATGACTTAAAAAAATATAACGGTTTAGAAAAATGCAAGTAGATGCCAATAAACTATGTTTTAAAGATTATAGAAAAGGTGGTTAGTAAAGTGACCACTAAAACGCAAAGAGTTAATCGGATTAATTGCTCTGATGACGATTAGATTATGTTGTACACCCTTTAACAAATGCTTTAAAATAGAAGCTTAAATTTATAAAAATCCCTCGTTTATATATATAAGTTTGTCATTCCGTTTGTAATTTCTACATTTTTCATTTCCGACCCTATAAAGTATATATATTCTGAATCTTCAATAATTCTGTCAGACATGCTCTCGAGAATTTTGCTATTTAAAATCAGCTAAATCGGTCCACAAATGGCTGAGATATGAGGAAAAAACCAAGACAACCTCGATTTTTGACCTATTTTTGACCCATATCTGTATTACTAAGACATTAATATAGACAATATGGATATCTAATGATAGATATTTCAAAGACATTTGCAACGACGTATATAATACCATAGTATGTTGGACCTACAATGAGTCAAAATCGGAAACAAAATTGTTTAACCCGAATTTTTTTTCACAAAAGCCCTCTTACTTGTTAATATATAAAATTGGAATTTTGAACTTCGATAAAAGACAAACCTAAACGTATTTAAAATTTTCAAATTTTGTATGACCATAGAGAACCTATGCACCAAGTTTTAATAAATTTGAAACGGGTAAGGTCCAACGGCTTGTGGAAAGAGTTTGTGAGCTCTAATAGCATGATTTTTATTCGTTTTCTATCTCATTTTATTGAAATTCCTTTTAACTACTAATATTTTGTCATTATTATTCACTTCTACTTCTTCTTGCTTTATAATATCAAAGTTCTGTGCTTTTTTGCTTTAACTTTAGTTTGTCTTCGTCCTGTTTTTTATTTATTTCTTGAGCCAGAATTTATCTAAAATATGTGTTTATGCTTTTACATACACGCTCAGTCTAAAAAAACCCACACAGATAGTGTTGGTGTCAGTATGCATGTGTATGTGTTTGGGTATGAGTATGAGTGTGAGAGTGCGAGAGTGTGTGTGTGATAGTTACAGCTTCTTTTAGCTTATTTACACATTATACCCTTGAGACATATGACGAGATGAGAGATTTTAGTTTTTTGCTTGATCTTTGTTGGAAGCAACAACCATTTGGTACAAGTTACTGCCAAACAAAACTAAAATGTAATAAAAAATGGTATGAAATGAAATAAAATAAGAAAACAAATTCTTTATTTAGTTTCTGTTTCTTCAACCACATAATAAAAGTCTATTTTCTTGTCTAGTTTTAGTTTTTTTTTCTTTTTAAACAAACACAGACATATATACACGTTCTTAGATTTATGCTTTAAACCTACAATCTAGTTTTGTTGCCGAATAGAGTTTTGTTTTTCTTTTAAGTAACATGGTCTAGTTAGTTTTAGTTACTTTATTTTGTTGTAGCTGGCTTTATTTGTTTTGTTACTCTTACTTGATTCAAAATGAAATGTTGCTCGTATCTTTTGCACACTTCACTAGCACTAAGGGAATGCAGATATATACAGATTTAACTTTCCATATGTAACATGTAGTAATATACTTTAAGGAACCAATAATTCCGGCTGTTAGTGGAAACTCGCTTGCCTCAAAAATGCATCACTTGGCAAATTTCGAGGAAATATGTTTTTTTTGTTATATTTATAGCAAACAATATTCCTCAATATTAATAATTCAATAAAATATATGTAGAGTGCCTTTCAAATTCATTTAAACCTAAACTCAATTCCCTGCACAGCTCCATAACTTGTGCCCTTTTTATAATCTCTAGTTAATATGTGTTTTCAAGTTAAAACTTTTACGTTTAAAATAAGTTGCGTTTAAAATGTAATTTGTGCATGGGGAAAGTTTTTATGGGTGTATTTTTATATTAAATCCATGGTTGGTTACACTGGCTTAATACCACTGGTAGTTGTAGTAGTCGTAGTAGTAGCAGAACAAATAATAAATACTATTTATTTTGCCCTTATGAAAGTAGAAAAGGTCATAGAATGAACATTTAAAAAAAGAAAACTTAATTTCTAATGTTGTTACCAGCAAACTTTTATTAACAACTTTTTAATTTGAAAATTACTATTATAAGCTGCTCTAATGAATAATAACAATTGCATTGCTACTTGACATCAGGGAGTTGTAGTAAGGCAATAAATAGCACAACGTTTGTCTTAAAATTAAAAAAAAAATTATATTTAAAAACAGAGATTTTTATAAAAATTTTCTAGACAAAACGTTTCATGAAAAATAGTATTTTTAGAGTACATTACTCTTTTTAGCACTGTGTGTAATTTTTGGAGTCATGGAAATATACCCATATACGGCCACCACTACGTGCTAAAAAAACAAAAAAAAAGACCCGTGTCTCCCAGTTTTGCCCAAAGTTATGCAATTTTTTTTATGGGCCCTTACAGATTTGGGGTCTCGATGTCATTTTTGCAAAACAAGTGATAATTTTCTCAGGCTCATATCTTGGAAACAGTTCAGAATTTTGAGTTACTCTCTGAGGCAAAGTTGTAGCATTTGTCATAAAGAAAAGAACAAAAATTGTGAACATATAAAATCAAAAAAACTTCATCGTCAAGATCAAAATCGCAAAAACCTTGAAAAAATTCGAATTTGTTCACCTTTTTTCCCCTGTCCAGGTCCATAAGTAGTAAACCGTTAAAACTACCTAAGATCTCAATATCACGTATGCTTTGAAAAAGGTACTTTTTTTAAAAAGGTACTTTATTTTAAAAATATACTTTTTTTAAAAAGTTATTTTTTTAAATGTGCCTTTTTAAAAAAGTACTTTTTTAATAAGACACTGTTTTTTAGTAAGGTACCTTTTTAATGAGGTACTTTTTTTAATAAGATATTTTTTTAATAGGGTACTTTTTTAATAAGGTACTTTTTTAATAAGGTACTTCTTTAATAAGGTACGTTTTTAATAACGTAATTTTGTTATGAAGGTATTTTTTTTAATAAGATTCTTTTTTTAAAAAAGGTGCCTTTTTAAAAATATATTTTTTAAAGGTACTTTCTTCAATAAGATACATTTTTAAAAAGGTTCTTTTTTAAAAGGTATGTATTTTCTTAAATGAGGTACTTTTTATTAATAATCGTATTTAATGGGAAACTTTTGGACTTATTTTAATAAGGTACTTTTTTTAGTTAGTTATTTTTTAAAGGTGTAGTTTTAAAATTATGTTATTTTACAAAAGGCTATGTTGGTCGATTTCTAAAACGATAAATATTGATTTCAATTAGTATTTTCAGCCCTTAGATTACAAAGATCATGAAGTACCGGCATCAGAACGCAAAAAATTTACCGTTATCGGTTCGGTCGGTTTCTTATAATTTGTTGTTGATAGAAATAGTTAAAAAGATATATGCAATAGTGATATAAATATGGACAATTCCATGTCATAGTACGTGACATTTGTATGTATTAAGAGTGGAATAGATTTTGCAAAACTTTGGTCTTTATGTTCCATTCAGAGGGTACTATACTTTAAAAAAAATAACTAGTTTTTTCGAAATATTGTTGTCCAAACTAACTAGCGAAATAAGAGTATATCGTACGTGACATAAAACGGAAGTAATATTGAGTTACATGTACAAATATACGAAAATTTGCGAATCGTGAGATGGGATATGTTTTCTTTTAATTTCTTACACTAAACCAAATATGTTTCCTTTACAATCCATCATATTTAAATACAAACAATCTCTGGATGATTTTGTAATAAATACAGTTTAATATCGTACGTGACGGATTTTTCTCTTATAGTAAAGCAATATATATTCTGTAAATATATGTAGATATACAAAAACTAAAAAAGTAAATAGAAGATATATATTCGGTTTCAATAAAAAATTTGTTAATAACAAAAAAACAATCCGAGTCAAATTCATTTCATAAATGCTAATTGGGAGCTTAGTTTTCGCCGAAATCTTATCCTAAAACATACCAATTAAATCAAAAAATTAAATATAGTCAGTTTAAACTATTATTTTTGCTCTTAATATTTTCTCCTATTAAAATCATCGTGAAAAAAAGTTTTAATGGTTTTGTTTTTTCAGTCGTGGTTGTCAGTCATTCTCGTGGAATCGCCCATTTGTAAACAAAAAAGAATAAATATGAAAATTACTTATATCAGCTAAAATCAAGAAAAACTATGTTTTATTTAGTTCTCTGCCAATTTTCTTAAGGCATGTTTACACAATTTTTAATAAAATGTTAGAAAAAAAACATTTCTTTAATAATTTTTTAATATTCGGTCTCATTGGATTTTTCTGTGGAAATATCCATATGCAGCAAAAAAACAATTATTTTTGGCCAATTATTGCACAAATTTATTAAATTATTCTAAAACTATTTAAACTCTCCAACTTTAATATAGAAATTATTTTAGAAAAATAGTGGCAAATAAATTATGAATAAAAATGTAATTGTTAAATAAATAAATTAAATAAATATGTATAAAGATTTGTGTGTGTTTGTGGTATAATTATTGTCATGGTCAAATAAATCCCATGTCTAATCAAATCAATATTTACATACGCCAACATTACTATACTATTCTATACAATTACTATACAAACACATAGATAAAATCATAATTGTTTCTATGTCTACATATGCATATCAAACATACATACATAAATACACATATACAGAGTAGAGATGAGCGATATTTCCATACCTGTGATTTAATCACTGTGATTGAAAAATCACTGGTAACAACAGTTACTGAATATTGCAAGTAACAGGTACATTTAAGTCGTTCTTTTATATTTTCCAACATTCACTGGTAACGTTTTAGAAAAATCACTGGAACAACTTTAGTAACAGGTACTTTTAATATCGTTCTTTTACATTTTTCAACATACTGTTAAATGTCGTTCTTTTATATTATTCAACATTCACTCTTAACGTTTTTTAAAAAATCACTGCTAACAAATGGAGAAAGTTTATGTATTTCAACAAACTGTTAAATGTCGTTCTTTATATTTTTCAACATTCACTGGAAACAACAGTTAGAGCATATTTTTAGGCGCATAATTTTATATATCTCCAATATAGTGTATCAAATAAAATGTTAAGTAACATATCAGTTAGTTAGCTTAATTTTGTTATTTTCCTATGTTTTTGGTTAACATAAGAACAGATTTAAGAATGAAAATAATACATAATGATTCTTCTTAACATAATTATTATTTTGCTTAACATAAACCAAACGTGATCGCAGTCACTGTTTAAAAGAACAGTGATTTATAAATCACGTTCACTGAGAACGACGTTCTTCAAAAATCACGGGATCGCTCATCTCTAATACAGAGAGATATTATTGCTTATTTGTAGAACAATAAACCCTATACAACATAACATTTGTTTTAGTATGAGTATTTGCCCGGCAGTTCTTGGGACTAGTTTCGCATGTTAGCTACAAAATATTCACTGCTATTTACCCTTCAACCTACTTTAAAGGCATTTATTCGGTGAATTTAATACTCGTATAGAAATCGCAAACAAAATGTTTAATATTTTGTATTGTAATTAATATTGATGCCTTCAAACTTGCGGAAAGAACCAAAGTTTGATATTTAACCTGGTTTAAGAAGCATTATAGTTTGTCTAAAGTTGGTAATTGATAACTTTTAGCATGCAGGGTTTTGGTAAACCTCATACATGTTTGTGTATGCAACAATACATGCAAGAAAATATTCATTTATCTATGGGCATTTCCACAACCAAGAACGCGACATTCCTTTGTCTTTGTAGTGAAAACAAATCTTAAATTTGTTTAGTGTTCTCAAATTTCAATAGTATTTTCGTAGCAAAAAATAAGTACAAAATATAGGTTTCGTTATTTTGTTCTTTACAGTATGCTATCAATAACTTGACTAAAATAGAGCTGGTTTTCGATTGTGTCAAGAAAATTGGAAAAATGTGGGAATATAATTTTTCGATAGATTTAAAGTAGGTTCTGCTGTTTCCAGTATATTCAAAATAAACATGGTATCTATCAAAAAATAGAGCACTGTATCTAGCAAATGTCTAAGAAGTGCAATATAATTTTGTAAAGTTATATTTTTAAATGTGGCTTTCTCCCAACTAACATACACACATGAATCAGACATCGAGAAAATCCGCACACAAATGGCTGAGATATAAGCAAAAAAGAAACAACACTACCACCATTTTTACATATTTATACCCTACTCCACCATAGTGGGGAGTATACCGATCGACTTAGAATCACTTTCTGAGTCGATTAAACGATGTCCGTCCGTCTGGTCGGCTGGCTGGCTGTCCATGTAAACCTTGTGCGCAGAGTACAGGTCGCAATTTTGAAGATATTTCGATGAAATTTGGTACATATTATTTTTTTGGCTCAAGGACCAAGCCTATTCTAACTGGCTGAAATCGGTCCACTATTTCACCTAGCCCCCATACAAATGTCCTCCCGAAATTGGACTTTATCGATCATAAATGTTTAATTTATAAATGTATCTCCACAAATTGCGCTCCAAATAAGTCTTATATATACAAAATTCATGTCACCAAATTTTGTTACGATCGGTCCATAATTAGTCATAGCTCCCATATAGACCCACTTAAAAATGTTGGTATACACACAAAATTTAACATAGTTAACTTCAATTTAGACATAAATCACACGACCTAATTTCATGGTGATCGGTCCATAATTGGTCATAGCCCCCATATAAGGCCCACTTCCGAAAATCACTCAAAAATATAAATTATTGAAATTTTAAAA
Organism: Calliphora vicina; assembly: GCF_958450345.1. Taxonomy (NCBI): domain Eukaryota; kingdom Metazoa; phylum Arthropoda; class Insecta; order Diptera; family Calliphoridae; genus Calliphora; species Calliphora vicina. The sequence continues at coordinate 12,820,702 of NC_088783.1, read as the reverse complement.
GAAAAATGTTTTTGCTCTTTTACTTAGTGTAGGGTATTATATGGTCGGGCTTGACCGACCATACTTTCTTACTTGTTTTGATCTATAACTGAATCAATAAGTCATTAATATTGACAAAATGATATTTATTTCAAAGAAATTTTGCAAGGAATAAAAAACATCATAGTAGTTCGGTATATAAGATTCGGCACAGCCGAATATAGCTCTAGCTTTTATTTTTATCCTGCTATGTTTTGCTATTTTTCGAGCGGTATAATGATATTTTTTGTTATCAGCAGTTAGATAATTGTTTTTGGGAATTTCGATAGCTTTTCAACATGACTTGTCAGATTCTATATACAACAGTTCAGCTGATGTCTTTTAATTTTTCCCAAGTACCTATATTAGCTTGCATTTTTCTTTTGACACACGTTTTTCCCAGTTATATGATATAAACACATTAAACTTTGAAAATCAAAATATAATGTTTAGTATAATCAAGAATTAAGTTTGTTTTAGTTAAAGCCACTAAATGTTGTTACTTTATTTCTAAGATTGCAGAGTACTGATAACAATCAATGATTTATGTACAAGAATGCGACATTAGACCATAGAATCAAATGCAAAATTTACCGTTGAGCTTTGAAAATCATATTTTCTTTTGTCTTTTTGAAGGATTTATTTCATTAGATATATGCTAAAGACAAATGTCATAAAATAGAGAAAAATATGCACTTACGATCGCGAACGCGACACATTTTAGAAATAATATTGTTAGTGATATTATTATTCAGTAATTTCTTTTAGTTAAAGCCATTACATTGTACTACTTGATTAGTAATAACATACGTTGATTTAGATACAAGAACGTGACATTAGAACATTTAAAATATAAAAATGTACCGTTAAGCGAGCTTTGTTTAGCCTGTTTTTATTTTTATGTATTGATTTTTATTGTTGGAAGGATTTGTTAAGATCTGTAGAATCATGATACTAAAGAGAAAAGATTTTAGCCTAATTTTCTCATGATAACAACTAAGGTTAGCTGCAAATATATTTTACTACAATATAATAATTTAAACACTTGTTTAATCTGGTAATGATTTGTTCACGGTTAAGGATACATTTTCTGTGGAACTGTCCATATGTTGTGTGTGTATATGAATTTATTATGTTATCTAAGGGAATGTGTGGGTGAATATTTATGTATTTTGTTATCACTTTAGTAAAAAAAATCTCTATATTTTTTCTCCTCTGTATAAAAACCCCCTTTTATTTATGGATATACATATTTTTATAGAAAAAAATACACTAAAAACAAATTCCAACACAAGCACTCATACATATTTACAATCCTAAGTACTTATTTATGTTGCAATATTCACATAGTACATCTAACACTGTTTGTTTGTAGTAGCTGTTTTAGATTTTTCATATTTATTTTACTCATACATACATAAATACCAACTCATGTAATATTTAAACAAATAAACACTGAGATTTAAATTTTTTGTTAAGATTTTTTTTATTTTTTTCATATATTCTATTCAATTTTGTAAAAATTTGCTGTACTGTAGTTGTAGTTATAATATTTTACATGATTTGGTATGTAAAAATTCTATACAAATTGAAATTTATTTAGTAGTTTTTATAAATTAAAAACAGGATTTTATGAATTTAAATATGGGGGATTTCATGTCAAGTGAACCAACTTTTGAAATCGATGTCTTCCGATCGGGATGAAATTTGCACCAAGGTTAGCTCTATTGGATAGTAACTCAGACACAATTTTTCAACAACATCGGTCGAGAACTCTCTGAGTTATAGGGGGTAAAATTTTGACAATTTGGTCAAACAGGGGTTTTTTCTTATCCATGTAACTTATTACCTATTGTTCTTAGCAAAATGTGTTCGAAATAGTATAGATAGCTATTTCTTCGATCTTTCGAAAAAAAATATTTAAAAAAAAAAATAAAAAATTTTTAATATTTTTTTTCCGAAATCAAAAACTTTTTTGACTTTTTTTTAAAATACGCTATTTTTTTTTATTTTTTTTTTTTTCTTAAAATAAAGTTTAGATATTTTCCTTGAACACCTACTTGGTCGCTTAGTGGGATGCGAGTGGGATATCTATCAAAATAAATATTTTGTAACTCAAAACATAAAATTTTTGACTTTTTTTGCAAAATCAAAAACTTTGTTGACTTTTTTTTTTCAAAATGGACCCTTTTTTAATCTTTTTTTTTAGGTCAAACAAAAGCTTAGATATTATCCTTGAAGACCCTTTTGGTCGCTTAGTGGGATGCGAGTGGGATATCTATCAAAATAAATATTTTTTAACTCAAGACTTACAATTTTTGACTTTTTTTTTTGCAAATACGATTTTTTTTCCAAATGGGCCCTTTTTTTAAAATATTTTTTGTAGTCAAAAGAAAGCTTAGGTCCATTCCTTTAAGATATTTTTAGTCCCTTAGTGGGATGCGAGTAGGATATCTATCAAAATAAATATTTTGTAACGCAAGACATACAATTTTTTAATTTTTTTTTGCAAAATCAAAATTTTTTTCCAATATGGGCCCTTTTTTAATTTTTTTTTTTGCTCAGAAGAAAGCCTAGGTCCATTCCTTTAAGATATTTTTAGTCCCTTAGTGGGATGCGAGTGGGATATCTATCAAAATAAATATTTTGTAACGCAAGACATACAATTTTTTAATTTTTTTTTGCAAAATCGAAATTTTTTTCCAATATGGGACTTTTTTTTAAAATTTTTTTTTGCTCAAAAGAAAGCTTAGGTCTTTTCCTTTAAGACCTATTTTGTCACTTAGGAAGATGTGAGTAGGATATCTATTAAAATAAAAATGTTGTAACTCAAGACATTCAATTATTGACTTTTTTTTTGCAAATTCGAATTTTTTTTCAAAATGGGCCCTTTTTTAAAAATTTTTTTTTAGTCAAAAGAAAGCTTAGGTCCATTCCTTTAAGATATTTTAGGTCCCTTAGTGGGATACGAGTGGGATATCTATCAAAATAAATATTTTGTAACTCAAGATATACAATTTTTGATTTTTTGGCAAAATCAAAAACTTTTTTGACTTTTTTTTAAAATGGGCCCTTTTTGTAATTTTTTTTTTTGCTATAAAGAAAGCTTAGGCCTATTCCTTTAAGATGGTTTTGATCGCTTAGTGGGATGCGAGTGGGATATATATCAAAATAAATGTTTTGTAACTCAAGACATACAATTTTTGTGTTAAAACATTTATTTTGATAGATATCCCACTCGCATCCCACTAAGGGACTAAAAATATCTTAAAGGAATGGACCTAGGCTTTCTTCTGAGCAAAAAAAAAAAATAAAAAAGGGCCCATATTGGAAAAAAATTTTGATTTTGCAAAAAAAAATTAAAAAATTGTATGTCTTGCGTTACAAAATATTTATTTTGATAGATATCCTACTCGCATCCCACTAAGGGACTAAAAATATCTTAAAGGAATGGACCTAAGCTTTCTTTTGACTACAAAAAAAATTTTAAAAAAAGGGCCCATTTGGAAAAAAAATCGTATTTGCAAAAAAAAAAGTCAAAAATTGTAAGTCTTGAGTTAAAAAATATTTATTTTGATAGATATCCCACTCGCATCCCACTAAGCGACCAAAAGGGTCTTCAAGGATAATATCTAAGCTTTTGTTTGACCTAAAAAAAAAGATTAAAAAAGGGTCCATTTTGAAAAAAAAAAGTCAACAAAGTTTTTGATTTTGCAAAAAAAGTCAAAAATTTTATGTTTTGAGTTACAAAATATTTATTTTGATAGATATCCCACTCGCATCCCACTAAGCGACCAAGTAGGTGTTCAAGGAAAATATCTAAACTTTATTTTAAGAAAAAAAAAAAAAATAAAAAAAATAGCGTATTTTAAAAAAAGTCAAAAAAGTTTTTGATTTCGGAAAAAAAATATTAAAAATTTTTTATTTTTTTTTTTAAATATTTTTTTTCGAAAGATCGAAGAAATAGCTATCTATACTATTTCGAACACATTTTGCTAAGAACAATAGGTAATAAGTTACATGGATAAGAAAAAACCCCTGTTTGACCAAATTGTCAAAATTTTACCCCCTATAACTCAGAGAGTTCTCGACCGATGTTGTTGAAAAATTGTGTCTGAGTTACTATCCAATAGAGCTAACCTTGGTGCAAATTTCATCCCGATCGGAAGACATCGATTTCAAAAGTTGGTTCACTTGACATGAAATCCCCCATATATATTATTAAAACACATAATAGAATGATTTATTTTTTGGGAAAAAATATTTATATATTTTATTGGGCATTTAATTTGGCTTATAAAATAAATTGTTTATTTAAAAAGTGGCTTAAATCCTAGTTACTTAATTTAAAATGCTTAACGAGACATAAAAAGAAAATCCATAAAGCTTTTAAATAAGAATTAAATAGGAATTTCCAAGGAAATGTTCATCAAGACTTTAAACATTTAAATTTAAATTTCTAACATTTAATTATATTTTTCCAACATAATATTAAAAATAATATACATGGGGGATTTCACGTCAAGTGAACCAACTTTTAAAATCGATGTCTTCCGGGATGAAATTTACACCAAGGTTAGACCTATTGGATAGTAATTCAGACACAAGATCGGTCCAGAACTCTCTGAGTTAGAGGGGGTCAAGGTTTGACATTTTGGCCAAACATGTGATTTTTCTCATCCATGTAACTTATTACCTATTGTTCTTAGCAAAATGTGTTCGAAATAGTTTATATAGCTATTTCTTCAATCTTTCGAAAAAAAATATTTAAAATAAAAAATTTTTAATATTTTTTTTTTTCCGAAATCAAAATCTTTTTTTTTCAAAATGGGCCCTTTTTTTCTTAAAATAAAGCTTAGCTATTTTCCTTGAAGACCTATTTGGTCGCTTAGTGGGATGCGAGTTTGATATCTACAAAAAAAAATGTTTTGTAACTCAAAACATGCCATTTTTGACTTTTTTTGTAAAATCAAAAACTTTGTTGCCTTTTTTTTCAAAATATACCCTTTTTTAATTTTTTTTTTGCTCAAAAGAAAGCTTGGATATTTTCCTTTCAGACCTATTTGGTGGCTTAGTGGGATGCGAATGGGATATCTTTCAAAATAAATGTTTTGTAACTCAAAACATACAATTTTTCACTTTTTTTTCAAAATCGAACTTTTTTTTTCCAAAATGGGCCCTTTTTTTAAAATTTTTTTTTGGTCAAAAGAAAGCTTGGGTAATAGCAAATTAAAAGAGGCCAACAGGAGCTCAATTTACGATTGCTTTTTCATTTGATATTGTTAATAATAAGCCCAATTGAGAATAAACAATTCCGCGGGAATTTGTTCTCCTGGAGTTTTTTCCCATTGAATTTGAATAGGAAAAATTAAAAAAGGGAAGACTTCCGGGGAATTTTTAATCATAATAGGGTCTAGACTAAATGAGGAATATAAAGGGTGTCTCAAAATTTACGCAAGATTATAATAAAATAGAAAACACAGATTTATTGTTTAATACTCTATTCTTGCTAATACTAGGTAGTCAGCTTTCAATCTTTTTTGTTGGAAACATTGCACAAACGGTGGTAAATTAATATCTAGCGTATAGTTCGAAATCGTTTCGAACTTTAGTGGAAAAACGTTACCTATTTTTCCCTATCGCTACAGCTAGGCGATTTGCATGCTTTCCTGGCGTCCAGTGCCCCATTAATACTGCCAGCAACCTTGATATAATCCTTCTATTATCAGTTACATAGTTTGTTTTCCATTAAAAGAGGGACACATTAACTGGGCCACCCTATATGTATCTAAGTTTCGCCATCTATTTTAATAGTCCCCAGTGGAATTGGACGTCCTAGCCTTGATGGAGCATTCTTACATTGACCGACTAATGAAGATGAAGTTGTATAGGAATTCAAAGAGAGGAGAGAGAGCCGCCTGACTGTCTATAAAGATACCAATACTGTCGCGAGTATTATGGTCACATAGTATGTATACTACATTCTACTGTACTATAACTAGAGATGCTAATCGGGTCTGATTTTTGAAAATCCCGGGGATCGGGATCTTTACAATGGAAAGTAAATTTTTTATTTAGCAATTAATTTTTATTAGACACTAAAAAGCATACTATTGCATCTATGGGTTCGTCTGCCATTCTGGAACGAATTTTGTTTCCGACATATGCTGCTGCCGAAAAACATTTTTCATATTGGCAAAACCGTTTGCAAATACTTGTAACATATCTGCAAGTATTTTCCCCTTGTTCCTTCAGAAATAAAATGATCTATTTCTTTTGCAAGTTGCAAATCTACATTATAATTTGGTTTCGTTATTGTTATTTGGGTTTTCTACATTTATTAATAATACCTTTTAGCCTTTTAGCAATCGAAATATTTTCATTTTGTTGGAGCTCCTCATCTGAGATAAAATCAGTTTCATTTGAAGATGATTTAAATTGAGATAACTTACAAAAATGTGAAGAATTGATTTTCCAGAGCCCCACTCTAGGAAAACCAAAAATACCGCTTTCCTTTATTAACTATGTTGTAGCAGCAGTTGAGCTTAACAACTTTGCTGAACATCACTTTGCGATATTCGGGCATGTAGAATGTCAAAATGCATAAAAAGGCACACAAAAATGACAATTTCCCCTATTTATTTATTTATGAAAAACGGGATTTGGAAAATCCCGGGATTTAAAATTAAAAAATCCCGGGCTTCGAGTTTTAAGATATACCGAAAACCCCGGGATTTTCGGGAACGGGATTCCCCGTTTGACGATTCTAACTATAACGCTTTACATTCACCTTCCTACAAATTCATATTTTTCTTTATTCATAATTTTATGTAAAAATATTGAACTTTAACCAATGTTTAGTCCTTTTTTACCCTCTCTCTCTCATTTAACCACTATTCATTAAAGTTTGTTTTTTAACTCTTTCTTAATACTTTTGACTTTTTTAAAGTTTTGTACACAACTCTCTGGTTTGTTCTTGTTGTTGTTTGCTACTCATTAATTGTGGGTAGAAATAAAAAAATAACGTTAAAGTTTATGTAAAGAACAACAATAATGCATAATAACAATAATAAACAATACAAGCCTGCAAACATGAATACAGTGGAGAGTAGGAATAATAGAGAGGAAAATGGCGAGAGCAAAGTGTTTTTAAAAGAAAAAAAAAACAGTTATTTGTTGATGGTGTGAGTGTAATTAGTGTAGTTGGGAGCACAATTCCTACCACTTAGTTTATAGTTATTTTGCATATGCTGTTGTTTGTTGTTGTTGCTGTTGTTATTTACACAAATGACACATTTAATTTAAATGTATTTGTATGCATTATTTATAAATGGCTGCTGTATGCGTGGTATGAGTCTGTTTGCATAAGTTTTTCTGTTTTTTTCCACACAGCAACAAATATTTATTTAACATATAAAAGAATATAAAATAAACTATATGACCATTTAAATAATTAAAAGACCATTTAATTTATTATTTGCAAACATTCACACAAGCAAATGCCAAACAAATACAGGCATATACATATGTGTGGCAAATATCCATATAGTATGCGTTTAAATAAAACAATACATTAAAAATTTAATTTTTTTAATAACAAAAAAAAAAATTAATAATAGTTAATAACAAAAATCATGTATAAAAATGATTGTTTTGCTATAACAAAAGGCATGCATATAAAAAAAAATAAATTTTAAATTAAAAGTGAATAATTTTCCATTAATATGTATAATGAATATTGTTGTACATTTAATAAAAAGTGAAAATAATAATAATAAAAATATTTATTCACAAGGTCAGAGCAAAAACTACAATTGCATTATAAAAAAATATAATAATAATATTATTTACAAAGCGAAATCAAAAGTGCACATTTTTGTAAATTTTTTCAAATGTAAAATTATTATAATTAAAAAAGCAATGCAATTAATTAAATTTGTAATGGTTTGTTAATTGCATATAATACTAGGCTTTAGCAAAAAAAAAAAAAAAAATTGTGAAGTGACTTAATGATTTAGTAGTAGCAAGTAATATAAGGTAATTTTTAAATATAGCCAAACAAATAAGGGCTGATTGCTAAGCCTACAGATAATGAAATTTGGTTTAAATATGTGGTAGTTAAATTTGTCTTCCTGGAAAAACATAATTACAATAGCTTTACAATGATTTTAACAACTTTAAGTACAGTGTCTATTATTTGAAATTTTGTTTTAAGAAAATGTTTTATTCACACTTACCACTTGTTTCAAGGTAACAAAGTATTTAAGGAGTGAGATAGAAAAAATCTTAACATACATAAATTTTAATAAAAAAATAAACCATTAAACCTACAGTTTTGATTGAAATAATTATTACAACTTATAAAAAATATTATTTTTTTATAGATCTAATCAATAGTGATGAATTTATGAAACTTTTCCGGAAACCCTTCCAATAAGAGCACAATGGCCTTAGCTCCAGGCAGTTTGCCTTTTTTTTGGTACAAATACCACATTATTGTTCCTGTAGCACTTAAGACCTTGCTTTCCATAGTGACAGCATGCCAAAGCAGACCAGAAATAATTCAACCCATTAAGAAGACTTATGAATATAAGCTTACTTTTTTGTAAACATTCCTTGATGTAAATTTCGGTATTTATAGAACCGTTTGTAACAAATGTTTGTCTTCTTCTGCCGCAACTGCATATTGCTTGCAATACCAAGAACTTTATGGGCAGATTTTCTGCATTTGAGTCCTAAACTTTTGTACAACATTCGGTCGATCATCGGCGACATAAAAATATTGACAGGAAAGATCATATGTTTCGTCTTTGGCCTCTAAATTTTTAGCATAGTTCCTGACAGGAACTTTTTGCCTTGTATGTTTTTTAAACCTGCTTTGGCTTTAATTTTGAATACCAAATAGTTCAAGTACTGAGCTAACCAGACTGCATTCCTAACTGATGTGTTGGGAGCTCTTTTGAAAAACGCTTTCTATGTATTGGCTTTAGAAACATCATGTGGACCATTCTTTCTTCCTTCTACTATTTAGTAATATTGGAATCATGATTGTCTAGCCAACTTTTTGTAGGACCAAGTTGGGTTTTGTTGTAAATATTTAATAATTTTGATACCCATTTTTTTCTGGTCACTCATTTTAACAACAAAAGAACATAATTGATATTTAACATAATAACTGACATACCTTTCAAAGGTAACTTGATCAAAAAAACAAATAATACTTGGATTAATTTTATTGTAAATTTTTAAAAAAAAATAAAAAATTTATTGTACTAAAAAATGAATAACAAAATTATTATTTTTGGTGAAAAAAAATTAGAGGTAAAAAATATTTTTTCCGATTTTTACCCATTCCAGGTCCGACTTACTTTGTCCTTATATACGCCATTGCAAAGGATTTGAAATAAATATTGTTTATATTAATGACTGTAATCCAGATATAGGTAAAAAATAGGTCGTCCGATTGTCACGGTTTTAAATACCAACTGAGGTGGAAGAATTCCGACTCGACTATATATAACTATCCAGAATATATAAACTTTATGGGGTCGCAAATGAAAAATATAGGAATTACAAACGGAACGACAAACTTATATATATCTTTACCACTCATGGTGAGAGGTATAAAAACATAGTTTACAACAGCAAAATTGCTATAAATATATAAACCTCATACACAGCTGTAAATACTCATATATTATTTTAGTATATCTTTAAATTTATGCTCAAAATATTGTAGACAGACACACTAATACATATTTAGACTAAATATGCATTGCATTAATATTTAATACCTGGGTAACATATAGGGGAAAACGATAATAAATATTTGCATGTACATACATATGCTCTACACATATCCATAGACATAGTACATACGAATTTGTCTGTGTATGCATTACTTAAACATAAATACTAATAACCACAAATACCCAAACCATTTAATCCAACCTAACTAAACCAACTGCCACACAACCATTTACAATAAGAGGGGGTGCTACAGTACAGTGGTGTAAACAGGCCATGGTACTCTGTAAAGAATGTCCAAAAATAATACTAACATGAATGTTATTTTTATTATGCTGTCGTAATCAACCAGCAGAGCCGGATAAGATGGACCACCGAGTCCTGAGATATTAGAACATGTTAGGATACCTTATGAATACACTAATTGTATAATAAGTTATCATATTAGTAAGAGCCGAATTGCTATGATGTTCCAAATAATATGATAGATTTGTTGAGATTTTTAACGTTTTTAAACTGATGTAATCCCGTTTCTTTTTTAGAAGTTTTCGAATTTTAAAACTTCAGTTTTTTTAAAGCATATGAAAACTTTTATAACTACTGTATGTCTAAACATATGTTTAGTGTTTAGTGTATGTTAGGGATCCTGTCTGCACACAAACACACACAGATAAACATACACCACATATATAAATACATTAATATTTAAGCTGTTACATTATGGGTACTTTTCTATTGCGGTTAATATTTAATAAATTAGATAAGTAAAATAATGTTAAATGTACAAGAGTATTGCTAGTTTTTTAAAGCAAAACAATGGAAGGGTGTTTAAAAATCGAAAAATAGGAAATTATATAGCAACACCCAATCTTTCACATATCAAGTTTATTAACCACCGTGGTTGGCATTACAAATAACTGTGATAAAAATTTTTGTTTCGTATAATTTTTTTTTGAAATCACATATTTTTACTAATTTTCTGACCAAAGAACCGAAATAGCAAAGTAACACTGAATTCGATGAACAATTGAATGCGTGAAAGTTCCATAAGAAAACTTATTTTTACGATATTTTCAAATTAATATATTTATCGTCTTAAACGACGACTTAAAAAAATATAATTGTTTATCAAAATGGCAATAGCTGACAATAAACTATGTTTTAAAGTGGTTATTAAACTGTCCAACCAATCGCAAAGAGTTAAAGAGAATATTATAAAAGAGATATATAAAGAGTGGTTACAATTTTTAAACTACTGTTCGCTTTGATTTGCAATTTAAATAATTCAGTTTATTTAAAGGAAATAAACCACCATTTTTCAAAGGTAAAAACATAAGAATATATTAAAATGTCAGTTTTTTTATTGAAGTAGTATAGCGTTTCGTTTAATAATTGTATTTAAAAACCTTTACTATGATTTAGCAAGTGAAATATTGTGTCAATGACTTCAATTTAACGGAAAAAAATTTCAGCGAAATGCCTGGAATATTTAATTAGAAATCTTCGGGAAATTTTTAGAATTTCTTTATAAGTTTCCTTCAATTTACAGTATTATTTCCGTACATATTGAAGAGATTGGTTGAAATATGTTGCCAATCGAATGATTTTTTCTATAAGTAGTAAGTAGCAACAGAAAGTCAGTTAATACAGAAGAAGTACGATTTGAATAATGTAATCTGTGTCACCCTTACTAAAATTTATCAGCCATACCAGTATTTTCCAATTATGTCTTGCAGGTTTGAGGCTAATACATTTTTCCTTAATAATATATCTTTCTATATATCGCGCAAAGGTTTGTCTTATTCAAAAATTGTCCTTTTTTAGTTTCATTGGCTAGTTATTTATTTTTACCAATTTCGATGCATTATCGACTTATTCTTTATTTCTTTTCATTTATCCCATGGATAAATGTGCTTTCCTCAATCTTTCCGCTATAATTTAGGAGCCAAACGAGACTTTGAAACATGATATATCTGGAAAATAATTATAAATTTTTGAACGAATCATTCAACCATTCATGCATGAATTAAATTAAAATTTGACTGAATTAATTTTACAAAACAATGAAATCAATTAAAATATGAAAAAATTCTCAAAATTGAATTCATCCATATTTTAATTCAATTCATTGTTTTGGTAAAATCAATGCATTCAAGAATTTTGAATTTATGGTAAATTAATTCTTATTTTAACTGCAATTCCAATAAAACATAGGTTTTGAAGAAAATTATAATTTTTTTTTAAATTTAAAAAATATCCAAATTTCATTATTTTTTTATTTAAAAAAAAATTGTTTATATTTTTGCAATTCCAACAAAACATAGTTTTTGAACCAATTTTTTTAATTTTATTATAAAAAAATTTTTTGGTGAAAAAAATGTGGGTTACAATTTTTTTCCGATTTTGACGCATTATAGGTCCGATTTACTTCGCGTTATTTACGCCGTTGCAAAGGTGTTTGAAATATCTATCACTAGATATTAGGGTGATCGATTCTTAGAAATTTTTTGGAAACAGGTTTTCGGTTTCTTCGAAAAATTGCATTTTAATATAAACCGGTTTCGGTTTCGGTTTTTTTTAAAATAACCGGTTAACCGGTTTTTTGGGGAAATATTAAAACGCCTACAAATAAGAAGAAAAAGACTTTTATTTAAATAATAGTGATTTAAACCATTTTGATTACTTCTTTTATTATTCACAAGATCTTCGGTTCAAATTTGACCCATTTTGAAATTAAAATTTAATTTATTCTAAAAGTGAGTGGTTGATATTTTTGATATTTTATGAAATTTATTTTATGTTAGGTATTTAGAAAAACAAATTTGCAAAAAAATATCCATAAGCTTGTTTGGACTTAAGGTCTTTTGTTACGTACAATTAAGTTAAATTTTTTCAGAACTTTGGTAGCACTACAATATAACTTTGGTAGCTCTAATATATATCTGTCTCTTTTCATCATACTTGCTGAACTACTGTTTTCATTAGGTCTTCAAGTAAAATTTTACCCATTTTGAAATTAAAATTGTGTTTTTTCTAAAAATGAGTGGTTTTAAAAAAAATCTATTTTCTATTTGGCTCAAATTTGACCCGAAGATCGTTAACGTCAGTAAATTTGAAGACCTTATGGAAGTAAAATAATATCTTAGGAATAAGTAAAACACAGTTTAAATGCTTTGGAGTACATCGATGGAAATTATATTTTACTTGGTGTATTTGTAGGACATATAGATAACAAAGCATTGTTTAAGTTTTCAGGCTTCTCAGATCACTTGTGAGATTTTCTAAGTATAAAAAGTCTTCTAAAATAGTTGAAGTAAAACAAATATTTTTTTTTTTTTGGATTTTGAAAGTTTTTAATGCTAAAATACTACATACAGACGGACATACGGACATGGCTATATCGACTCCGCTATCTATAACGATCAACAATATATATACTTTGTGGGGTCGGAAAAGAAAAATGTAGAAAAATCAAATCCTTGCCACTCATGGTGAAGGTTATAAAAATAAAATTTCCTGCAAATATCAAATCGCAAATATTATATTTTCAAAATTGTTCTTAAACGAAATTAAAAAAAAAAAAAAAATATATTAAATAGTTTTCGATTATAATAAACACTAAATGAGTATTCAAAGTGAAAATTTTAACAGTTGTGCATATTAGCTTCGTGAGCAATTTTAAATTGGCTGATTCGTCATCACAAATTTGCTTAAATTATTTCCTAAAAATACATTTCATAGCGTTTTTGATAATATTCAATTTCAGATTGTTTCTTTGACTTGGTTATATACGATTTTGTAAATTTCTAGGACCCTTATATATCTAGTGTCAATTTTTTTTTAAAATTCAAAAAAAAATTTATTAAACTTATTTATTTGCTTTTGAATAATCATATCAATATTGTGAAAATAGAAATGTTTAAATATAAACTATTTAAATTTTTTAATATAAAATAAAAAAATTTCTTTTTTACAAATTTAATTGAATTTAAAACCACTTATTTTTCTTAGCAGTTTTCCAGAAACTTTTCCGTTAAGAATAACAACAACTACTTTATAGAAAACTGGTATTATTTTTTAACCTTCAGCAGCAGTAGTTGGTGGCAACAATGCAAACAATTCAATACTAAATTAATTTAATAGAAACTTTAGTGTTGTAATTGGCCAAGTTTATGTATTTTTATCGTAATATACTTAAGTTAAGTTTTCTAATTACCAGCATAAATACAAATATGTATACTAACAGAAAATAACAACTACAATAACAGCAGCACCAACTAACTACCACTACACTAACAAGCTTAATAGCAACAAAATTAATACATACAACAAGGTTTGTGCTGCCATTTACCAGTGCACACACAACAAACATACATATTATAGACAGATAGACAGACAGAGTTAAAACCAACAAATATCTAACTAAAGGAAACAACGAATCAACACCTAACTATACGTAAATGGTAATTTGGGTGGGGGAATGATGCCTACTTAAGACACCAGAAGATAAACACTTGAGGTAAGATAAACAATTTGAAGAACATTTTAGTACACGTACATTATTTCGGTCCCTGCTAATCATTTGGTAGAAATATTATAAAAAATCTACTTTAAATATAAGTGGATATTTAGATTTAGTTTCTAAAATTCAATATTAAAAAACTTTTTTTAAATAGTTAGTACATTCTGACAAATTGTACCTTACAAAGAACACTTCAAATGTTCATTTGCAAAATATTTTTTATGATTTAGTTGTAAATAAAAGTGGACAATTCTCAATTTCTACTTCATGATTTTTATAATCTGGGCCCGCTATTGTATCGAAAAAAGATTTCGATATCGAAATCATTTCTTGCCATAATCTCGAATAAGAAAATTACTATCAGTTTTATTCGTTATCTAATGCGGCAATTCGGCTTCTCTTCAATTAATTCTCCTTTAATCCAAAATAAGGGGTACTTTCCCTGTTATATTAAACATTATGAAGTAAAATTACAAACAGAGTTCGTAAAGTATTTACAATATAAACTCATAGACAGACATAAACAACACTAAGTAAAACCACCCAAGAGTTGTAAAATAAAAATATCCACATACTTACTACAAAACAAATAGAAAAAAAGAACATTTGTTTTAAGTTAAGTAAGTGTATAAACACTAAGTTTAGTAGTGTTCATTAAACATTTCATTAAAAATTATGATAAAAACTGTTGAAAACGCTCGCTCACATACACACTACAACAAAAAAACAATAAACAACACCAACAGACGCTGACATTCATACATTTACTGCTATTAAAACTTACATACATAAATACCCATATATGTACATTAGGGTGGACCATAATTGTAGCATTTTTAATTTGAGTCCAAAAAAAAAAATTCATGGATTTTTTTTGAAATTTCCAAAAATTAAAAAAAAAAAAATTCTTCCATTCTAATAGACGTTAAATGTGGTTTAAAAATTCAAATTTTAAGTTGTACCTATTATGGGTTAGCGTTGAGACCGATTTAAAATTGCCAGATTTCGAGGAAATTTAAAATATATGAAATATGTTTGTTAATAAATTTTTTATTTTGTTTACTCTATTCAACTATATTATTGACTATTAAAAAATAATAATTTTTTTAGCACAATTCTTAATAAATTCTTTTACTTTCACATATTTAATCCATTTTTACCCGAAGTCAAAAATACTGTTCTGAGAATTTTCGAATACATGTAAATTGAATAATAATTATTGTAGAATTATGACCAAATAAAACTTCAAAACTATTTTTTGTTAATATATATTTGGATATAAGAGGAGCGCAGAAAAAAAGGTACTTTTTCGATTTTTTTAATAAATTGATTTTTTGGTATTTTATAATATCACGTCAAGTGAACCAACTTTTAAAATCGATGTCTTCCGATCGAGATGAAATTTGCACCAAGGTTAGACGTATCGGATAGTAATTCAGACACAATTTTTCAACAAGATCGGTATATCCATCAAAATAAATATTTTGTAAGTCAAGACATACAATTTTTGTGTTAGAACATTTATTTTGATACTATCCCACTCGCACCCCACTACGAGACCAAAAAGCTCTTAAAGGAATAGACCAAAGCTTTCTTTTGAGCAAAAAAAAGTTTAAAAAAAGTTCGATTTTGCTGAAAAAAAATCAAAAAAAAAAATAAAGGACTAGACCCAAGCATTCTTTTGAGCGAAAAAAAAATTTAAAAAAATTGCCCATTTTGGAAAAAAAAGTGAAAAATTGCATGTTTTGAGTTACAAAACATTTATTTTGAAAGATATCCCACTCGCATCCCACTAAGCCACCAAATAGGTCTGAAAGCAAAATATCCAAGCTTTCTTTTGAGCAAAAAAAAATAAAAATTAAAAAAACGGTCCATTTTGAAAAAAAAAAGTCAACAAAGTTTTTGATTTTGCAAAAAAAGTCAAAAATTGCTGTTTTTGAGTTACAAAACATGTTTTTTGATAGATATCGAACTCGCATCCCACTAAGCGACCAAATAGGTCTTCAAGGAAAATATCTAAGCTTTATTTTTAAAAAAAGGGCCTATTTTGAAAAAGGTTTTTGATTTCGGAAAAAAATTATACAAAATTTTTTATTTTTTTTTTAAATATTTTTTTTTTTGAAAGATTGAAGAAATAGCTATCTAAACTATTTGGAACACATTTTGTTAAGAACATGGATGAGAAAAATCACATGTTGAGCCAAAATGTCAAATTTTGAACCCTTCTAATTCAGAGAGTTCTGGACCAATCTTGTTGAAAAATTGTGTCTGAATTACTATCCAATAGGTCTAACCTTGGTGTAAATCCCGATCGGAAGACATCGATTTTAAAAGTTGGTTCACTTGACGTGAAATCCCCCATATTTGAGTTGAAATCTTCTAGAACAAATCAATTTCCCAAAATTTTTAAATTTTCAAAAAAGGACCTTTTGTTCTGCGGCTCCTCATATATATGTATTTTTTTGTTTAAATCTTGAAAAATCAATATAAATGGTTCTTAGTATTGAAAAAAATAGTTGCTATTGGTTAATTTCGTTATAATGGCCTTATAAAGCTGAAATAATAAACACGTAAGAGAGCTATATTCGACTGTGCCGAATCTTATATACACTTCACCAAATTACTAAAAAAAATTTTTAATATTTTTAGGTAAACAAAATTAAAAAATTTGTTTATTCAACATTTTTTAAAAAAAAAATTTTATTAATTATTAACAAAACACTTTTTAACATTCTTTTTTTTTAATTTTTAAAAAGAAAAATTTTTTCAAATTTATTTGTGAAAAAAATTTTATAAAAAAAAAAAATATTTTTCCCGCAATTGACTAATTGTTGGACCGACTTACTTTGGTCTTATATACGCCGTTGTAAAGGTCTTTTAAATATCTATTACTGGATATCCATATTGTCTATATTATGACTCAATCCAGATATAGATCAAAATAGGCCAAAAATCGAAGTTGTCCTGGTTTTTTTCTTATATCTCAGTCATTTGTGAGACAATTTTCTCGATTTGCAACCGAGTCGCAGAATTCCCGATATATTGATGTATTATCAATCATGTTTGCAAGTTATTTGGGACGGACATGACTATATCGACTTGGCTATCTATAACGATCCAGAATATATATACTTTGTGGTGTTGCAAATGAAAATGTAGAAATTACAAACGGAATGATGAACGGTATAGAAACAGTAAACTAAGTGCCAACCTATTGTACATAAAAACCAGTCAGTTATAGTCTTTTCTAGAGAAAAATATACCGGTATAAATATAAAATAAACATAAACAGACAATCAGGCAAAACAAATGAGAAATTTACAAGAATGTTGTTTTTCTTAATGTTTTTAAGAATAAGTATGTAGAAAAGGCTTTCTCTCATACTCATTCACTCGTTCTATTTACCT
The DNA here is from genome assembly GCF_958450345.1 of Calliphora vicina. Lineage (NCBI taxonomy): Eukaryota > Metazoa > Arthropoda > Insecta > Diptera > Calliphoridae > Calliphora > Calliphora vicina. The sequence continues at coordinate 12,803,008 of NC_088783.1, read as the reverse complement.
ACAATTACATATTTACATTTAAAATAATAACATTCACATATATTCACTTGCACGCATTTTAAAATAGTTCTCATTATATTACTTAATTGCAATTGTAGGCATACTTAAGGATACACTTAAAGAAACAAGAGAGTACATTTTATTCACCAAATTATGTATAAAAAAATAGTATGATTTCACTGTAAACTTAGTAAGAGTTTCATATTTTTGAGCTCTTGAACTAGGTATATTTTTCACCTATTTTTTACTATAAGTAAAAATAACAACAAAACTACGAAATATACTCAGTCGATATTCTTACGAAAAACAATTAATTAACTATACTTGCGAGATAATTAATGATCATCCATGCAGCATAAGACTACTTCCACAAGACTTATTACAGATTATGAAAAAATAAATTGATTTGAATTGAATGGCCGACCACAAGCCTAAGTCAAAATATTCCAAAAAGTACCTACGAATTTTCCGTATTTTTCACACTTTTCTCGAAGTGCATACTTTTCTCTACTATTTTTTTTGGTTTAAAGTAGGCAAATACTTACTGCATGTGTATCTGCATGTGTATTTACGGTAATTGTTTTTTTTCTGTTGTGCTTCTTTTCTTTTCTTTAATTAAATTATTTTATGTATTTTAAAATAATTAATAAATTCGACCCTAGGGTTTTCTACTATATTATATGAGGCCTCTAAGGATTTGTAATGTTTTGCTGCTAGCCGGTTTAATTGTTTGTGTATGAGTATCTCGAAATGTTAAGCAGCAACATTAAGTTTCTTTTAAACAGAAACATTTAAATATTTAAATTGTTTATCTTGTGTTAATGATGCTAGACAGATGTATTTGCATAAGGTAGAATAAATGATTTCATTCTTTAGTTAAAGTTTAAGGCATTAAATTTTTAGCTTCAGTATAAAGAATTGTATTTTATGTTGCTGATTATAACGTTTTGTAATAGACTTTTTGATCAGTTACGTAATAATAATAAAAAATATAATAATTTATTTGTTTTAAAAGAAAGTTTCTTGTGATTTTCTATTAAAAATGCTGGATTTTTGTTTCTAATAATTTATATGTAGTTTTAAAGAGTAAATATCTGTCATTTATTTTCAGTCAGTTATTGAACATTATAGTGTAAACAACAAAGCGTCATATACGGGAAGTTTTGCGTTACTTCTTTAATGATTGCTCACCAAAGCTTATGGTAGAAGTGTTTCTTCGGTTTCAAGGTGCCAAAAATTATTGGTGCGGTTCAGAAGTTGTAATTTTGATACGAAAAACAGCAATCTCAAGACGAAATGAAACCGAGAGACATTGAAAGACGATTCTGTATGTCTGAAATGTTTCTTGAACGCTAAAGTTCTGTATTTGGTGGGAGCAAAATTATCCTATCTATTATGGGCTACATAAATAAATCTGGCCAGACCCTCAAATGAATTCAACTGATTAATTTCAAGCAAGCTTGAAAACGGAATAATCCATCATGACATCGCTCGGTTACATGTTGCAATACCTGTTAAAACGTATTTCGAATGAAGTGGTTGGGATATTTGGCTTCACTCACCTTATAGAACAGATCTTGCTCCGTCCGTTCTTGGCCTCAACAGATGAGCAGTTCTTTTGGCTTGGAATCCAGAAAGATGGGAAAAGCTCATAGCTAGCAATAGCCAATACCTTGAATAAATTTATATTGTACAAATGTTTCGAAAAAAAACCTAATAATTTCAAAACATTTTATGTAAAAGGTCTTCCAATAGGGACTTCCGAACTTTGACAGTGGATAGCGGTGACATTTTTGAAGCTACATCTGCCGAATTGGCTTCCATTTATTAAGTTTGTTTTGCCAAATTACCAAAGCTATAGTCAAGACTACAGTCATGACTACATTCAAGACTACATTCAAGACTACAATGAAGACTATAGTCAAGACTACAGTCGTGACTACACTAAAGACTACAGTAAAGTAAATATATATATAGTCAAGACTATAGTCAAGACTATAGTCGAGACTACAGTAAATACTACATACAAGACTATAGTCAAGACTACAGTCAAGACTACAGTAAAGGCTACAGTCAAGACTATAGTCAAGACTATAGTCAAGACTGCAGTCAAGAATATAATCATGACTACAGGCAAGACCATAGTCATGACTACAGGTAAGACTATAGCCAAGACTACAGGTAAGACTATAGCCAAGACTACAGGCAAGACTATAGCCAAGACTATAGTCAGGACTATAGCCAAGACTATAGTCAGGACTATAGCCAAGACTATAGTCAAGACTATAGCCAAGACTACAGTCAAGACTATAGACAGGACTATAGTCAAGACTATAGCCAAGACTACAGTCAAGTACACAGTCAAGACCACAGTCCAGACTTCAGTCAATACTATAGTCTAGTACACAGTCAAGACTATAGTCAATATTACAGTCAAGACTATAATCACGCATATAGTCAAGACTATAGATTACAGTCAAGACTGCACTAAAGACTATAGTCTAGCTGATGAATGCTATAGATATAGCATTCAGCTGTAAGTGCAAATGATGAAATTGTTTTATCGGGTGTTTCCTTTGAGCAAAGTTTCACGAGCTTCGCCCATTTTACGGTCTGCATAATCGTCCTACCGAGAGGACTATTCACAATATGGTGAATAATTTGTGACCAGTTTTTTAGTAAATAATGAACTAGCACCCGTACTATGACGAAATCCAAGATCTGCCAAAAAACATCGCCACTCTCCAAGAGAGTTTGTAGGAGAATCCGAGAAACTGGGCCTTTCGCAGACCACAGCTTGACGAATATTGCATTATGATTAGGGCCTGCAGCCGTCCGTGAACTGAAGGTAAGCGACCATAGACAACAATACCTGTTCGTTAAAAGGGCCCTGAAGCAGTTGGTAACTGACCTTAAAATCATCTTCAGCGACAAGGCCCAAGGCTGGATGAATGGGTATGTTAGCATTCAATATTTTCGAATTTGGGACGATACCAAACCACATGAGATCCAAAAGACTCCAATGCATCTGGAAAAGTCAGTCTTTGGTGTGGATTTTTGACTGTCATCGGTTCATATATTTTGAGAAAGAAATTGTTTAGGCCATCACCACTATATATATATAGCGAACGCTATAGGTCTACGATTACAAACTTCTGTTGGCCTAAATTATGGACAACAATGACATGTGGTTTTAGCTCCTGCCACATTGAGCATCTTTCGTAGAGGTGATGTGAACTGGCCACCGAGATCGTACGAGATGTAGCCTTTAGTGGGTTTTCTAGTCTATGCGAACATAGCGACTAGTGTCGCCAGATCGAACTACTGTGGCATGCGACCGGTATAAGCTGCCTTTCAGCAGAAACATGACATTAAGATAAGCAAGTAATCCGCGTACGCACAGGCGCACATTTTTGATTTGCGACACACAGCGTCGCCTCGGCATAGGCGAATATCGATGATATGCCATACGCACTTTAATTTATTTAAATTTAATTACAGGAAGCTTTTAATGAAAGACCCTTTAAATTAATTTTTATATAAAACTTGATCTTCGCTATCAACATTTAAATAACTTTCACTTTCCATCCCTTTTACTATTTCAAGAGAAAAAACTAAAACAATGCCATTGTGCTGGTTGAACTAAATCACACTCAGCACATAAATATTTCACTGTATTCATTTAATTAATTTTGCTCATACGCTTGGCAAAACTTGTTATAATGAATGGTAAAAGGTAGAATTTAAAGCCAGTATAATTGTGCAATTATTCATTTTTAATTGTTGGAAACAGTTTGAAATCACAAATAATAGTATAGGCAACCTAGCAACGTTAGCTACAGCGGCAGGCACCTTGACATAATTAAATAATACACTTTACCTAGTCACCATAATAATACGCTTTAGCTTTTTTTATTTTTTATTTTTTTTTTATTTTGGCGAAAAAAGTACAACTATAACAAAAAAATAAAAAAATTAAATACAAAATGTTATTCTGTTTCTTTATAAGTCAGTCAAAATATTTGTCATGCCTATGAGTACTGCTGTGACAATTTCAATTTATTTTTTTTAAAAAATTTAAGAGAATGAATTAACATTTTTGGTTTAATTTAAACAGAGGGAGGTAATTGTTATAGAGAAACAAATTTGAAAAGTTATAAATTAAATATGACATTGCACAGTGGTTAGCTTTGATTTTGTGCATACAAATTATTTAAAAATTATTAATACATTGATAAAAACTGATAAATTGACCTTTGACCCTTTGTATTGCCGCAAGGTCAATATCATTCAAAATTTGTATTGTTCTCAACAGCATTTACAATGTATATAATTTTAATAGAAACAACATCCATTGTTTCTTATTAATATGAATAGTTGCATCCATTTCTTCTATGACCACATATTCTTGGTTCTACAATAACTTTTCATCCTCGTAGCGTATACGTAATAATGCAATTTCACTAAGAAATTAAATATTACTCATACGCTTCGTTAGAAATAGCTAGTAATAAAATTGTTAATAACACTTCTTCTTCATCTTCTTTAATAATCATAAAATTACATAGAAAATCGCTTTTAAATGTATTACCCACGTACACATAAACACACTTTTACACACAGTAGCAAGTAATACTTACTGGGAATAAATATATAGAGGAAAATATCACACAAAATTACATGACAATGAGAAATGAGCTCAAAATGCAAGGCAACATTTCACCAAGGGAAAAAAGAATGAATGTATTATACAAAAAAAAAATTAAGTTAACATTGAATAACGCCTTCAGCACATAAAATACTCTATTCAACTATACAAATATCCGCCCAACACATATGTACACCACACACACTAAAAGTAGTGTTCCCATTCTCTGCCATAAATGTGTGGAGGAGGATGTGTTGCTACTACAGTGTGTCCACGCATTTAATGTGATGCAGGGAATTCCAAGTTAAATGGTGGTGGGTAGAAAACGCAATAGTATTTTTGTGGTGCAACAAAATCATGTCATTGTTGCATAGTTCATTAAACTTTAGTGAGGGTATAGTGTGACGAGAAAATCACAAAAGTTATTAAATAAGTATGTTTATTTAAATAGATAAAAAGTTATAGAAAAACACTGAAGAAAAGAAATATTTTTAAGAAAACACAGAAATCCAGTATTCTTTAGAAAATGTTTAATTACACCCAGAGTCACAGTAACTTTTTTCATGATTGTGGTAACCATAATATGATTAATTTGCGATACACATGATTGTATCAACCATACATATGGTTACAGTAAACAAGTATATGTTTGTGACAATAAACTATCCATGTTATGGTTACCGCAATCATGTAAATAGTTACTGTGACTATTATATTGTAAAAAAACTTGTAAAAATGTTGAAATGGTTACAGTTAACATGCAGAACTACATATATTTTTTCGATGAGTGCTCAAAAAATCTAACTTTATAATAATTGTATTATTATGTAGTTATTAAATAAATAAATTTTTTTCGATGCGCGTACAGACATTATACGTGCTTTTAATACAAGATTTTTACAAAAGCTTTTAATACAAGCAGTTTACAAAAACGTTTAATATAAGTTCTTTGTTTTTCATGAAGCTTTTTTTCTATAATTACTTTTTTGTTAAAGCTTTTTTAAATATACGATTTCATAAAATGTTTTTGAAATAACTTTCTAATATATCTGTATTAAAACTATCAAGTAAAGCTTTACGTTACGAGAACTTTTAATTAACGTTTTACTTTATTAAAGCTTAAATTTATTAAAAATTTTAATTAAAGCTTTAGTTGAAGCATTTTGTGATTGACTTTACATAAATTGTAAATACAAGTATTTCTTATAAAATCTTGTTTGTATAAAATCTTTTTGCATAAAAGCTTTCTACGAGAGTTTTTAAATGCTGTATAAAAGCATTTAATAAAATCATATAGGAAAAGTTCTGTAATATCAATTATATAAACATTTTAAAACGACTTCACTTTTGTCTACTAAGGGTTAATCAACAACATAATTTTCAAAGTCACTTTTAAGAAATATTGGTGAGAAAAGTAAATAGTCTTGAAAAAGAAATATAAATTAACTATCGAAATGACTACAGCTTAGTGTGATAAGGAACAGTAAAATAATAATGCAGGCAGCAATCATAGCTGCCAGATTTGACGATTTTTGGTTTCAAAAATAGCAATTAGACGATTTCTTTCTCGAAAATGACGATTTTCTGCATTATGAAAATATGGTACTGTTTTATGAAATAGTTAAAGAGTTTTCTCATTTTGTTGACGAATATGAAAAGCAATATGTATTTAGATTTTGAATTTTGTCAATTAAAATTTTTAGATTTTAAATCAAGGTGTATTCAATAAGGTGAAGTTACGAGCACAGCTGATTTTTGTTTGTTTATTTATGTTGTGTTTGAAAGTGTCAAAAAGTTGTTTACTATTTGTTGTTGACATTCGAAATATTTAAAATGAAAATAATAAAAATCTGAAAATTGTTTAAATAAATTTGTTCAAGCAAACAAAAACCATAATATCTGCAAGAACAAAAAAAGCAATATTGGAAATTGATTGGTGAAAATGCATCACATTTATAGCTTTTGCTGAATTTTAATACCAAACTCCTTAGAAGAATTTGGTTGTGTATTTTGGACGTGGTTTTGTATTTAGGACAGACAGACGGCCATATGTACATAAATGGATAGTTTGATAGTTCCGCTGGAATCACCTAGCTTTCTATCCCCGCTGGCCGTTTTTAATATTAAATCTTCAAAAAAAAAAACAGTGCAAACTACAAATAATTGATTTTTTATTTGTTTGTTTTTAATATTTTTCATATAAAAACTTGTAATTTATTTATTTTTTAATTGTTTGTTTTTTATATTTTTTGACATTTTCAATCTCTTGACAAATAACAAATATTGTCTTTGTTGTATTTGTTGCCGAGACGCTCTCACCTGATTAATACGCCTTGTTTTAAATCAATTTTTGTAAATAAATTACTGAAATAAAACGGAAAAATTCTAAAGCAACTTTTTCTATTTTGACAAAATTTATTCAGAATATAATGTCATTACCCCATTCAATTGAAGCCGCCAAACTTGAATTTATGCTTTAATCTCAGGCATTATTACCATCCGAATGGACCACCTACAGCGTGGTGCTATATTTTAATGAAATTATCTCTAAAAAGAAATGTCAGAGATTGTTCTTTCGGGTCATAATAAAGAATTAGAGATTAAATTATATTTTATGTATTTTATTTAAAATTAAAAAAAAAACTTCTGAATGAAACCTTATATTATAATTAAATTGAGCTTTACTTTTTTATTTTAGTTATCCCTTATATATAAACTTAAATTTTTTTTTTGATAAATGTGATGTTTTCGTTCACTTTTTAAATAGAAATTTAAAATTCCTGTTAGAAATCTTGACCTTTTTAATTTTTTTTTAATTTTGGACGATTTTTAAAATTCGAAATGACGATTTTTTTCTTTTTTATCGGGATATTTCCCAAATTCATCTGGCAGCCCTGATACAAATGCTTTTACTTCAAGAAGACTTTAAAAAAATAATTAAATCTTAAAATATTTTTAGAAATTTTTTTAATAATCTTTAATAACTTTTCAAAATTATTTTGGAAATATAAAACAAATTGGCCGATGATACTCCTTAATTTGTTTTTAACAAATTTGTTAAACATTCCATGGATCTATTTAAATGGGTTTCTAGTGAAAATTAGGTTTTAAAAAATTTGTTTTAATTAATATCAATCATACGCACCTATTACCAATTTTACAAATTTTAAATTTTCTTGAAAACTATAAGAGATTTCAAAAATTTTAATGCAGTTCAAGAATAACTGATGTATAAGTACATATAGTAACTTAAATGAGTTACAGTTTAAAATAAAATTGGAATTTAACTGGTAACAGAGCTGGGATGCAAGAAAAACATTATTTGTGTATTTATCTTTTTTTTTTGTTGTTTTAAAACCAAATTATTATTAATTTTGTAAAATTAATATTAATTTTGAATTAATTTTACCACAAAAAATATCAATTTTTACTTTTGAAAAAAGTCAGCAATAAAAACATATTTTTTATACATTAAATAAAGAATTTATTTAAACTTCTTTTACACAATTCCTCCATCATGCCACTTCCTTCACCCACATACTTTATTGCTCCCGTATCCATCCAAACCAGTGAACTAGGCAGGAGTATATACATACATATATTCATCTCCCGTTAGCATTTAACATTTCATGTTCACATGTACAAGTTTGTCTGGTTGCTATTCTGGTTTTGTCCTCAACTTATAGTTTCTCCCACTTGCATATATTTACACACACACATACCCATTTAGTCACAAAAACATTATGACATGATAAAATAATTTATAGTTTTTGTGTTCACTAGTAAGGTTTGATTCCACCTCCTCCTCTCTTGTTACTATACGAGAGCATACATGCAGTGTGTTCTTTACATTTCCGTTGGCAATGAATAAGGATTATCACTTATTTTCCCTCCTTTTTTTATTTGGTTGCATATTCCCTGGTAAAATGAACGTCAAGATTACTGTTCTTGAAAAGAAGGCATATGTGGGACAATGTATTTTGTATGAGAGGGGAATTTCATTTAATTTGTAGGCTTTAAAAATGGCAACATTATTATGTGGGTTATTTTTTAAAGCAAATGTTAGTTGTTATGAAATAACCCTTATGTTTGAGATTTTTATAAGGAGTGAGATCGAAAAATTCTTAACATACATATATGTTTATAAAAAAGAAACCACTAAACTTACAGCTTTAATTTTTTTTTTATTTGATTGAAATTATTATTACAATTTACAAAAAAAATTATTTTTATAGTTTTAATCACTAGTGATGAAATTTTGAACCTTTTTCGGAAACCCTTCCATTAACGTTTTTATAGTGCTTTCTGTCACTTTGCTCGAACATGTAGTCCATCTCCGTTTAAAATCTACCACACTTTTGGACACCTTTTTTGTACTCTTCAATTCTCTTTTAACAAGAGCCCAATATCTCTCCACTGGCCTTAGCTCCGGGCAGTTTGGAGGATTTGCCTCTCTTGGTACAAATACCACATTATTGTTCTTGTACCACTCAAGGGCTTGTTTGCCATAGTGACAGGATGCCAAGTCAGGCCAAAAATAAGTGGACACATTATGAAGTCTTATGAATGGAAGCAGCCTTTTTTGTAAACATTCCTTGATGTAAATTTCGGTATTTATAGAGCCCGTTGTAATAAATGAGTGGCTTCTTTTGCCGCAACTGCATATTGCTTGCCATACCAAGAACTTTCTGGGAAATTTTGTCTGCTTTTGGGTCCTAAACTTTTCTTCAACATTCCCTCGAGCATCAGCAACATAAAATTTTTGACCTGGAAGTTGCGAAAAATCTGCCAGAACATACGTTTCGTCATCCATTATGCAGCAAGAATATTTTTTTATAAAACTTGACTTCAATTTCCGTGCTCTGTTTTTGGCCTCTAAATTTTTAGTAGCGTTCCTGTCAGGAACTTTTTGAGCCTTGTATGTTTTTAAACCTGCATTAGCTTTAACTTTTCGTACCAAATAGTCCGAGCACTGAGCTAACCGGGCTGCTTTCCTACCGGATGTGTTGGGAGCTCTTTTGAAAATGCGTTCTATTTTTTTGGCTTTAGAAACATCATGTGGACCATTCCTTCTACCTGAACCAGGTTTTCTATCAACTGACAAGTTCTCCCGGTACTGTTTAATAACATTGGAAACAGTTTGACGGCAGACCTTTGTATGCTTGGCCAACTTTTTGTAAGACCAAGTTGGGTTTTGTTGAAAATATTTAATAATTTCAGTACGCACTTTTTTCTGGTCACTCATTTTAATCAGATTAACAAAAAAATTAATATAATTGACATTACACATAATAACTGACATGTTTTTCAAAGGTAACTTGATCAAAAAAAATTCAAATAATACTTGGGTTAAAAAATGTAATGAAAAACGTGTGTTAAGAATTTTTCGATCTCACTCCTTAATGAAATATAGATAATGGTGGGAAGGCAACATTGTGATTGTTTTTTTTGCATTTGTGACAAATAGATTTTTATTAAATTATAATTATTTAAAGAGAAAAATAGTTTTTATAGGAAAAAAAGGTATAACAACTGAATATAATTAATATATTAATCATTTATATATTTTTTAGATGGATTTCATATCAAATAATATTTATTACTAGGGGGCGGATTTATATGCAAATGCATGTTTTTTCTCGAACTTCCAAATACAATGTAGACTAATTATCTATCCGAATCGCACATTTTGCTGCAAAATGGCATCTATTTGTTAGTGCATATTTTTGCATATTTTATTGATAATGCATATTTTGTTATATTTTACTTCAAAATGCATATTTTTATGCATATTATGCCAATTTTTAATAAAAATATATTTTTTGGCGTTAATGGGCAATACATTGTTTCGACAAACATTTTTTTGTCGAATTTGTTATCGACTAACTTCGTTCGACATCGAAAAACTAGCATTAAGTTCTTCATTTCTCTATCAGTAATTGAAAATTATCATTTCAAAAAAGTTTAGTTTAACCGCTCTTGACAGCCATTTCCAAGCCGTTCTACGAGACTTTCGTAAATAGTGATTTTGGATAACTTAGAGACAAATGCACTATACAATTAACGTTTAAAGTCCCTACACTATAGATTACATAGACACTTAAGTGACAGTTGTCTTTATGCTAGATTACATGCGATGTATAAAGTAACCAATTGACTTCACTCTGCATTACAAATAGCTCGTCAAATGACCCAAAATATATAAATTGTAGTCAGCCAAGTGATCAGACATTATTATCAATTTCCGTCTATAAAAGATACATTTACTAATTGCTTAATTGCTGGGTTATTGCGAGATAAAAATTAAGGTTGGATGCTACTTTACAGCACGATCAAAATATTGATGATTTTAAAAGGAAAGTCACAATATAGAACCTCTATGGTTTTAAACAAGTATTCATACCAAGATATTACATCGTTTTTTCAGAAGAAAAGTTATGTTAAAAATAGTTTTAGAACTTTAATTGTTTAATTCCTGGTATAATTTAAAGAGTTCTAACTGTTGCCACAAAAATATAAGTGCATATTTTTTAAATTTTTAGGTCATATTTTGATTTTTTTGAAGCATATTTTAGGCGCATATTTTCCAATAATAAATGCATGAAAATCCGCCCCCTATTTATTACATAAAGTATTTTGAATTTTATTTTTCTTTATTTTAATATCACTGTCCAACAAATTGAGACTTTTTGATTAGAACAGAACACCGACTCTATAATTCTGAAAGGGCATGTTGAGTAGAAAATTATTGTAAGTTAATATCTCAGAGAATTCTTATTGTCAGAGTTATATTATGGAATTTTATGGGGATAATTTTTGTGGAAGATCTTAACCGCATATCTCCTCTCTTTAGGGTTCAATTTGACCCCTTTTTGAGAAAATTTAAAAAAGTCCTTCAAAAAGGACATTTAAGGATTAAAATATTCTATGAAATTTTTTTCATAGAATATTGTGTCACCAAAGACACAAAAGATGTAAATAGACCCACTGTAAAAAAAATTCAGACCAGCTGGACTATAAGTTTATTCTACAAAAATGATCTACTCAACATGCCCTTTTGAATTATAGGTCTATTCCAAAAATGCTGTGGACAGTGTAGTTATCAATTTATAAGCCATTTTTTTTGGATTTTGAGATAATAACATGAATGCATCATTTATATATAAAATTTTATTACATTCACATACTGGTTATATAGAGTCAGTGAGCTCACAAGAAGTTATGTAAACATTAAATGAAATTTCACCTAGCAAAATAGTTGCTTAATTTTTTTAAGTTTTTAGGGTTTTATTAAAATATTTAAAAAATCTTTCAAAAGCTTTCCAGGTTGTTTTGTAAATTATAATTAACTGAAGATATTCCTTAATTTGTTCTTAACATATTTATAGAACATTCCATTGCTCTATTCAACTTGGTTACTGGTGAAAATTTAATTTTAATAAAATTACTATAAATTAATATTAATCATACGCACCTATGAACAATTTTACAAATTTCAAATTTTCTTTAAAACTGTGGGAGATTTGAAAATGTTTAATAAAGTTTAAATGTGACTGAAGTCTTCCAAGAGATTTACAACATAAAAATATGATTGGAATTTAACTACTAACAGAGCTGGGAGTGAAAGAATAGCGTACAAAATAATTTATTTATTGAGTTATAGTTTTTCTTATCAAAAAGTTTATTTAAATAATATTTTTGTAGATTTTTATCAGAAAAACTACTAATTATTACTTTTGGATAAATTTAAATTGTTATTTGAAATAATTGTATGTAAAATCTTTATATTTAATGAATTCGATAGTATAAAACAACAATTGTATATATAAACAATTGTATATATTCTAGTGATTTAAAGAGCTTGCAGTTTTAACTTTTGTTTCAGATACAAAAAGGACAATAAATGACAATTGGCTATCTATAATATTTTACGTTTGTTTAGTTCAAATAACTACTTTTGAAAACTAAGCATAAAGTGAGTAGACTCTCGATTAACTAGAGACTCTAAATTAATAATCCATTTCACACTAGATTACCTGGAATGTATAATGCCATCAATTAAATTGTATTTATTCATAAGTTTTCAAATTTCTTTCGAACATATTAAACAAAATAACTGGTGATATTCACTAATTTATTCTTAACATTTTTGTAACATTTCATTGCTCTATTAAAATTGGTTCCTGACGAAAATTGCGTTTTTTTAAAATTTAGTCTAAATTGATATCAATCATACGAACCTATGAACAATTTAACAAATTTACAATTTTCTTTAAAACTGTAGGAGATTTTGAAATATTCGTTAAACGTCATAAATGTCACATGTATTTGAAATGATTTTTAGTAAAAAAAAATAAATTTGAATTTAACTAAAAACATAGCTCGGAGTGCTAGAAAAAATGACAAACTATTTTTTTTATTTAACCTGCTTTGTTTAAACAACAGAATTAATATTTTTATTAAAAAGTTTATTAAATGAATTTTATGGTTGACTTTTTCTATAAAATAACACAATTATTGTTTTTAATAAAAAATTTATTAAGCTTATCCAAAAATTATTTTACTTTTGCAAAAAAATATTTACTTTTTGTCTTTTTTTTAATGCTGCTGATATTCATTAATTTGTTTTTAACATAATTGTAGAACATTCCATTGCCCTATTTAACTTGATTTCTGCTGAAAATTGCGTTTTTATAATATTAGTTTAAATTAATATCAATCATACTCACCTATAACCAATTTTACTAATTTAAAATTTTCTTTAAAATTGTAGGAGAATTTCAATAAATAAAGTTCAAGAATGCCCAAGTTTTTTGAGTGATTTAAAACTTATAATGAAATAATATTTTTATGTAGAAAACTTTATGGTTGAGTTTTACTTTTGGTTAAAAATTTAAATTTTCTCTTGAAATATTTTCTATTTAAATTAATATTTGGAAAAATTTACCAAAAACTTAAGTTTATATTTTACTATTTCACAGACCTTTTAATTTAAAGAGAAAAATATTATTTGAAAAAAAAAAACATACACACCGACACAAACAATTGAATGTAACATATGCTGCCTGTTTCTCACTTGCCTTACATACACCTGTACTCATTTGTAAGTGTGGGAGTGTTTGTGTGAGTATTTCTGAACACCTTCGTTCAGTTTTAGTGGCATTTACCTTTGATTTTTATTGATTGCTTGAAATGTTAAACTTCCGGTGTTTTATGGCGTGTGCTTGATTTTTGTTTCTTTTAGTTTTATTTCCGTTCTTGTGCAGACTTACATTTTCATCACCTGGTGGCAACTAGCAACGAAACTAACATGTTTTTTTTACTCCTCTGTGCAGGTAAATAAAAAATACATAAAAATGGCAGTAGATGTTGTAGTATAAAATACAAGCGAAATAGCGTCAACAACATCTTGTGTTGAAATCCATAGCTACCGTCATCACAGCTTGTGTATTTTATAGATCTTGAGATGTATACGGCTGTATTATTTTCATTTTTATTTCATTTCAAATCAACTAGGCAGACATGCTTTGATACTCAAACTTATATATAATAAAAACCAACTAAATTTAGACGTTTAACATGTAGTTTGAAATCGAGTTTGAAATGACTACAAATTGAATTCTTGCTGTCTTTATTTCTTTCTTTAAAAGCAAACCTACAAGTTCCTTATAAATAGCAACAAAATGTAATGAAATGAAATCTACTAGACGAATAATATATATCACTGTATTGTAAAAGTTGTGAGGAGAGATTTTAAGCAAACTCTTAATGTTCATCATGCTGGTGATGATGTTTTTGCAGCAAATGATTATGTTTAGGGTTTCTTTGGCTTTATCGACTATTCGTTATGTACTCATGGCCTCAGTAAACTATATTTTGTTATTACTTAACAGAAATTGAAATTGCCGCAAGTGGCACACAAATATGGTATTACAAAAAAGAGAAAAACATTTGGAAATAAAATAGAATCGGAAATATTTTACCAATGCAGGTTCACCATACTCAGACACTTCCATAAAACTACAAATACATATCAGCTTTAAGTATAGGTAACACAAATACCCCAGCAGTTCTGACCTCTAGGCGGAAGTCAGTTGACCATACAGAGACTAAATTGTCACTTTAGTGTCTCTAAGTAAACCAGAATGTATACAATTTAAACTTTTTAGCACTGCACTTTAAAAAGTAGTTATTTTATGTAACAGAATAAATTTTTTGGATAATCAATTTCCACTTAATCTGAAAAACACTTTAATAAATTTGTAATCTAAAAAATAACGTTAAAACTTGAAGAATGAGTCATTTTAGCCAACACAAGTTTGTACTACTGGATGTATTATCATACCACTTTTGCATTTCTACAACTAACATACATTAATTTAACCAATTTATGTAGATGTTATTTAAAAAAAAACAAACAAAATTAAATTCAACTACCAGTTCTGTTGGTGGTTAAATTTCAATTACATTTTAAGCTGTAAATCATTCATCAGACATCATTCATTATTGAACCCTATTAAACTTTTGAAAATCTCCCACAGTTTTAAAGAAAATTAAAAATTTGTAAAATAATTCATGGTTGCGTATGATTAATATTAATTAAAACCTATTTTACAAAAACGCAATTTTCTAAGGGAACCAAGTTAATTAGAGCAATGGAGTATTTTACAAATATGTTAAGCACAAATTAGGGAATAACTTCGGCAGATTTGTTTAATATTTACAAAACAATTTTACAAATTTATGAATGATTTTTTCAAAATAAGTAATAAAAAAATTTCAAAATTATTGAACATACACATAAATATCTTCTAACAACCATAATATTCATTTTATAAACGTTTTAATAAAAATAATAACCAGTGAACCAGTGAAATACGCATAGGAACTATATCCCCCAACAATAAATTTCAGTGAATTTATCAATTATTGGGAATTCAGCACACTAATTCATAACATAATTATTTTATTTAAACAAAATAATTTCAATAAAAAATTATTTTGTACTTTTTTCTTGCATTCTCATAGTTAAATTCCAATTTTGTTTCAAATTGCAAATCATTTAAAAATCATTGGACATTTATGAACTTTATTAAACATTTCAAAATCTATCATCATTTTAAAATAAATTCGAAATTTGTCAAATTGTTTATAGGTGCGTATGATTGATATTAATTTGAACTTATTTTATAAAAATGCAATTTTTAGAGGGATGTAAGTTAAATAAAGCAATAGAGATACAAATATGTTAAGAACAAATTAGGGAATAGCATCAGTAGATTTGTTTACTATTTACAAATCAATTTTAAAAATTTATGAATCATTTCTTCAAAATGTTCAATTAATAATAAATAATTTTAAAAATTATTGAATATATAAAGTAAATTTCTTATGTTTTACTAATTAATCACAACCATAATGTTCATTTCATAATGTTTTTAAGTAAAAACAAGTAAGAGAGTTATATTCGGATGTGCCGAATCTTATATAAAAAATTTTAATAATTTTAAGTGAACAAAATTATTTTTTTCATTTATTTAATATTTTGGAAAAAAAAAATTTCAAATTGTTTTTTTTTAAATTTAAAAATTTTTTTTAAATTTTCAAATCGTTTTTTTAAATTTTAATTTTTTTTTTAAATTTTAAATTTTAAAAAAATTTTTTGGTTTTTTAAATTTTTTTTTGTTGAAAAAAGAAATTCGGGTTAAAAACTATTTTTTCCGATTAGTCAAAAATCGAGGTAGTCCTGGTGTTTTCCTCATATCTTAGCCATTTGTGGACCGATTTTGCTGATTTTAAATAGCAAACTTCTCGAAAGCATGTCTGACAGAATTATTGAAGATTTGGATCCCGAAGATATCAGGGGTCTTCAGAAAATTGATTTCAACAGACGGACGGACAGACAGACAGACGGACATGGCTTAATCGATTCCGTTATCTATAAGGATCCAGAATATATATACTTTATAGGGAAATAAAAAATGTAGAAATTACAAACGGAATGACAAGTTTATATAGGGTATAAAAATAATAAATCTCTTGTTTGAACAAAATAAATTCAATAAAAAAAATTATTTTGTTTGTTTTTCTTGCATTCTCAGCTCAGTTGGTAGTTAAATTCGAAATCTGTTATAATTATAAATCACTTAAAAACCTTGGACATTTTGGAACTTTATGAAACATTTTAAAATCTCCCACACTTTTAACGAAAATTGGAAATTTTTAAAATTGTTCATAGGTGCGTATGATTGATAGTAATTGAAAGTAATTTTATAAAAAAGTAATTTTAGCCGGGATTCCAATTAAATAGAGCAATGGAATACTCTAGAATTATATTAACAATAAATTAAGGAATATATTAATATAAATTATATTCATTTTTAGTAACTACACCCTAGATTACATAGAAACACCAAAGTGACGATTGACTTTTCATTTCATTACCTGGGATATTTAAAGTAAACAACTGACTAATCTTTGCTTTACAAAGACAAAACACAGACAAGTAACCGAAAAAATACTTAAATTAGAGTCAGCCAAGTAAGAATACAATAGTCAAAATTACTGTCTAAAAAGCATACATTGACTTCTTTTGTATTTGATTTAGAACTGCTGGGACATTTGCTTAAAATAGATGATTTTATGTTCAAATTCTTCTCTTACTCATTCTCTCAATCTCCCTCTTCTGTTGTTCTTTACTATTACAGTGTATATATGTGCGTGTCTTTGTAAATTTTGCTGTCTAAACCCCAAAGTGTTTTGTTTTTTTTTTTCTCTGTTTTTGAGGGAATTTCTGGTGTTTTAGTGCAACATCCGGTGCAAATGAACATCATAACTTAGAGGAGAATATTCTTACTTATGAATGGCTACAGGAGGTTTCATGCTGTTTTATCTGACAGTCTTTAACTCCCTATGCTTTTTACTAACTGCAGTCTGCAGCCAACGAAACTCGATTTCTTAACTACGAATGTGCTTGATTTGTTTTTGCCACATTTTCCTCTTCATCTCATTTCATTCATTCATTTATTTATTCGTTTTGTGTGTGTAAGTTCTTTAGCTTTATGGCTTCGACTGGAAAAAAGAAACGTAACAAAATAAAATAAATTTTGTAGTTTTTTGGTTTGTTTTCATTTGCCTCCAGGCAAAATGAATGTGTGATTTTATGTGTGACTTTAAAACCACAATCATTTGGTTATTTCTTTTTTCTTATATTTCTACTATTTGCAACAAATTTTTCTATTTAGAGAAAATAACAAGCTTTGAAGTGATCCTCAAAAATAATCTCAATTTTGCGGGTTTGTAGAAAATATATTTTTGAAAATATTGTTTTTGTTTAATGTAAATTCTAAGAAAAGTTCGACTTCGGTAAGGAAGGTAAAATGTAATATATATGATGGAATTTGCACCAAATCTCTTAAATAAATACTCTGCTCAGCGGAACATAACTACCAAGCCTTGCACAGCAAGAAACTTAATAGATGAGTCCAAACATTTAATTTCAATATCTTGGTTTTAAAAGGCATCACAATTCAATGGTAAATAAATACAAATACAACCTCAAACTCTAAATATCCCAGCAGTTTTACATGTTGTCAATGTATCTTTTTTATATTGTAATTTTCCCTAAAGTCTGACTTCAATTTGTATATTTTTTCCAAGTATGTGCTCTCTATTTTTTAGTCAATTCGTTGAAAAATACACTGCAGGTAATATAGAATGAAGTCAATTATCACTTTAGTATTATTCAGCAATCTAGGAAGTAGACACTGCAAACATGTTTGTACTACACTTCAGAAAGTAATTGTTTGCCCACGAGAAGCTATTGGAGAGAAAATTGTCGATTGGTGTCCCTTTGTAATCTGAAAAAGTTTTAAAAGTAACATATTTTAATTGGTAAAAATTTTATATTTTTGATTGAGAACTTCTACTAGTAACATAAATGTTTTATAAAACAAAAAATTTAATAAAACATATTTTGCCTTTCATTCTAGCACTACCTGCTCTGTTAGTAATTAAATTCCAATTTTACTTTAAAATGTAAATCAATTTATACCTCAATTCTGTTCTACAATTGTTTCGTCTTGTCTGAGGAAGAAAAGTAGTCGAAGTTATGATTCAGTAAGACAATATATTTTATTCGTCTGGGTTACGTGGTTTGTGTCTATGATTTACGTTATTATCAGGTTATTACTGCCAAGATAAATTTATAAATTTTTGTTCTACTTTTTTTTATTAAATTTATACATTTTAACTGTTTGGCAATAATGTTTTTATGAAATTTGACAAATTGAAAAATTAATTATTAATAAAAAATTGTTCAATTGTTGACGAAAAATGGAAAATAAACATATTCTCCGGTTTTGGGGAATTTATAATTTCCATTGGATGTTCTGTAGCCGTCTCTTCTTGCAGTGGTACATGTTCCAGTTTTTGTGAACATTTTTCAGACCTATCGAAGTTTCTACACTCCATTCTACCCTTCTTAGCCTAATTTTTGTTGGACAAATTCTTGGAAGATGTTTGTGAAGCTCTCGTGTTAGTTTATGGAGGAACACAATTCCCTGGTCTTTCATCACGTACTTTGTATTATGTGGATCATGTCTCCTAGTACAACAAAAGTGTCCTTACAATGTTTGGTAGCTTCTTTATATTCTTTACTTAAAGCACCTGGGACTGTTTTATCTGTGTTTGGGGCCAATATAGTTGAGGGAGTCCTCTTTAGAACATAATTTCTTATTCTGTCCGAGTGATGATAGATAGATAAATAGATAAATGAATGAATAGATAAATAGAAAAATAGATAAATAGATGAATAGACAAATAGAAAAATAGATAAATAGAAAAATAGATAAATAGAAAAATAGATGAATAGGTACATAGATAAATATATAAATAGATAGATTAGTTTTATGGCGCAATTGTTTTCTTTAAATTTGAACAATGTCCGTTTTTGAAACAAAACCAACAAAAGAAAAACTACTCAAACTACTCTAGAAGACTACAAAATTGTTTTCGTCTGTTTTGATATTTAAAATCGTCCACAATATTTTACTGAATCAAATGTTTTACGTTATTAAGTGCCATAATCCTAGACAACAACCGATATTGTTTTATAGAATTCAAAACTAATAACTCAAATGCATTAGTCATTCCTGAGCGTTACCAAATATTTTAAAATCTCCAACAATTTTAAAGTAATTCCAAAATATATACAATTTATTATTGTTACGTATGATTAATATTAATTTAAGCTCATTTCACAAAAAACGATTTTCACCAGAAATACAGCCAAATAGAACAAGAAAATGTTCTACAAATATGTGAACAACAAATTAGGGAATATCATCAGTCGATTTTTTAACATGTGCAAAATAAATTTAAAAAAATTTTCAATTAAACCTAAAATTTTTTTTAAAAATTAATTCATTACTATTTACAAGATATTGCTGAACTTAAAGCAAAATGTATACTGCTAGGTGTATTATTGTTTTACCGTCCGTAATAGAGCATGCTGTAGTTAATTCGAAAGTTTAATTACATTTCCATGTATGGACAAGCTACTTTACTCATATTGAATAAAAATTAATAGTTTATCTATTAAAAGCAAACATAATACTCATTTAATAATCGTTGCACCAAAAATAAAAATTATATGCACCCTTATCGTGGTTGGCGTAAATGTCATACGACTACGACAGTTTCGTACTAGATTAAAGAAACAGTTTGCATTTTATCTTTAATCTATTACGAAACAGTCGTAGGCGTAAGACGTTTACGACAACCACGAAAGGGTGATTGTTTCAACAAGAAAATTCAATAATACGATTGTTTTGTACTTTTGCTAACACTCCCAGCTCTGGTAGCAATTAAATTATTGTATTCATTCACTTTGTAAACAACTGGAAGCCTTTAGTCATTCTTTGGCTTTATTAAATTTTTTAAAATCTCCCACAGTTTTAAAGTAATCTGAAAATTTGTAAAATTGTTCATAGGTGCGTATGATTAATATTAATTTAAACAAATTTTATAAAAAAAACAATTTGTACCAGGAATCCGGCAAACTAGAGCTATAGAATGTTCTACAAATATATTAACAACAAATTAGGGAATATCAATAGTAGATTTGTTTAACATTTACAAATCAATTTGACAAAAAAAATTCAAATAGTCCAAAAAAATATTTTTAAAATTAATTAGTTTTTACAAGTTTATTTTGTAAGGACTTTAAAACACATTTATTGTTTTACCTTTATGCCAGCCATTGTTTAAGCAAGCTGTAAGCTTTTTTCCAAGTCTCAGAATTTGGGAACAAGAGAAAAAAGCCCATAAACAAGCTCACCAGAAACTCCTCAATACATTCTTCGCTTCGTAGGAGACATTAAATATCTGATGCGAAAATGATGTGCATTCGTTGTTTTTAAGAACCTTTCTTTGACATCACTCACTGATGAGTCAGTGAATGAGTGAGTGAGGCCTTGTATATTTATATATATAGATGTTTAAAAAAAGCCCAAGAAGTCGATCGTACGTAAACTTTAGTAACTGTGGGTATGTTAAAAACTAATAATGGAATATGATCAGTAGATTTAGCTAAAGCAATTTAAAAAACTTATGAATGATTTTTTTCAAAATTTCCAATTAAGACTAATGAATATGTACTTTCAAAATTTACTTATTTTTATAAGATATTATTTTGTATTATGCAATACTTTGGAGACTAGTTAACCGATATTAAAATTTCCATGCGTTGACTACTTTGGACTAGCTACAAACTGTCTCTTTGTAATCTTCACTATCGCCATGATAATTTAACTAGTTTCAACTGTTAGGTAAAATCATTAGTTCGGATCATTCAGTCAGAACTGTTGGGATACTTACTCTTACATAGACAAAAAGAAAATTCATTAGTTTCACTATTGTACAAAATTTCATCAGCCCATAGAAAATAGTGCTCGTTTTCCATAATGCTGCATGAAAGACAGTATGTATCTATACGAGAATGTATAAATGTATAACCAAATTCCAAGTGTTTATTTTGTAGACCTTTATGGAAATCATTTGTGGTGCCTGATGTTGGTTTGCTTGCCTGGTTGGTATTTACTTAAGTTTTTGTCTTTGGTTTTGGATTTATTTTCAACTTGGTTTTTCTTCTATGGTGTTCTTATGTTTTGGTTCTAAAGGGTTTTGCTAAATGTTTTTTTTTCACTTTTTGCTTAAATTTGTCTTGTTTAGTTTCGATAATTATATGGGGATTTAAATGAATTTATAGTTGGTCTTAAGTAAATCTATCATAAGAGAAATATAACAAAAAACTGAAATCTATTAAATTTATAGTAGTAGTTTTTGCTATTTGTTTTTTAAGAAATTGTTTTTGGATGAGCTTTAAGGGTTTTAGAGTGAGATGGACAGCTAGGAACAAAATAATTTCAACACTCCAGTATTGAAGTGAAAAATGCTTGGCATTTTTGAATCTAAAGATATTAAGGGAAATTATATTTACACATATTAAATAAAATAGTTTGGCAAATACTAAAATATTTAAATTATGTTTTGTATTGTCAAGTAGGGCATAAGTCCTTAGAAATAGAAAATAATTGAAATTCTTTATAAAATATTTTCAAAACCATTTGAAGCTTTTTATTTATTTATTTATGTTGTTATGTAATTTTTTACCTTTACTTAGAATAAAAAACCAATTGGAAGTATTAATAACCACATAATTATGACGAAATTTAAATAATTTATATGTGGAAGTTATGAATTGTAAATTAGTAAGAAACCTTTGGATATTCATTAACTTTATTACACATTTCTAAATTTCCTTCAGTTTTAGAGAAAATTAAAAATTTATAAAATTGTTCATAGGTGCGTATGATTGATATTAATTTAAAGTATTTTTAAAAACGGAAATTTTCAGCGAAAACCAAATTAAATATAACAGTGAAATATTCTACAATTATATTAAAAACATATTAAGGAACATTATAAATAGATTGGTTGGAACTAATATTAATTTTAAAATAAATTCAAATTGTATACCGATCAAAAATAAAAATCTGTTATTAAAATATTATACACTAGCTGACCCGACAGACGTTGTTCTGTCCAAATTAAACAAATGCTTGTGTTCGATTTGTGAATTTGTGAGAAGCGGTTCGAAATGGATATAAATAGTTAAAAAGAAAAAAAACGCATTGTTGAATGATAATTTTTATTCATATAGGATTGGATTATGTTTGATTTACATTTGATTTTAAAATATGTAAAATGAATCTTATGGTATGATCACAGATCGAGCTCCTTTTCTTGATTAAACGCTTATTGGCCAAGATATTAGCGAATTTGGATATTTTGAGTTTTTATATAAAAAATCGATTTTTGGAAGGAAATATGAGTGATCACAGTTCGAGGTCCTTCTCTTGATTAAACGCTTATTGGCCAAGTTATTAGCGAATTTAGATATTTTGAGTTTTTATACAAAAAAATGAATTTTTGTTAAGAAATATGAGTGATCACAGTTCGAGGTCCTTTTCTTGATTAAACGCTTATTGGCCAAGTTATTACCGAATTTAGATATTTTGAGTTTTTATATAAAAAATAAATTTTTGGTGAGAAATTGAGTGATCACAGATCGAGCTCCTTTTCTTGATTAAACGCTTATTGGACAACATATTAGCGAATTTAGATATTTTGAGTTTATATATAAAAAATATATTTTTGGTAGGAAATATGAGTGATCACAGATCGTGCTCCTTTTCTTGATTAAACGCTTATTGGCCAAGTTATTAACGAATTTAGATATTTTAAGTTTTTATATAAAAAATCGATTTTTGGTGAGAAATATGAGTGATCACAGATCGAGCTCCTTCTCCTGATTAAACGCTTACAGGCCAAGTTATTAGCGAATTTAGATATTCTGAGTTTTTATACAAAAAATGGATTTTTGTTATGAAATATGAGTGATCATGGATCGAGGTCCTTTTCTTGATTAAACGCTTATTGGCCAAGTTATTAGCGAATTTAGATATTTTGAGTTTTTATATAAAAAATCGAGTTTTGTTATGAAATATGAGTGATCACAGATCGAGCTCCTTTTCTTTATTAAACGCTTATTGGCCAAGTTATTAGCGAATTTAGATTTTGTGACTTTTTATATAAACAAATTGATTTTTGGCTAGAAATATGAGTGATCACAGATGAAGATCCTTTTCTTGATTAAACGCTTATTGGCCAAGTTATTAGCGAATTTCGATATTTTGAGTTTTTATACAAAAAATGCATTTTTAGTAGGAAATATGAGTGATCACAGTTCGAGGTCATTTTCTTGATTAAACGCTTATTAGCCAAGTTATTAGCGAATTTAGATTTTGTGAGTTTTTATATAAACAAATTGATCTTTGGCTAGAAATATGAGTGATCACAGATCGAGGTAATTTTCTAGATTAAACGCTTATTGGCCAAGTTAATAGCGAATTTAGATATTTTGAGTTTTTATATAAAAAATCGATTTTTGGACAGAAATATGAGTGATCACAGATCGAGCTACTTTTCTAGATTAAACGCTTATTGGCCAAGTTATTAGCGAATTTAGATTTTGTGAGTTTTTATATAAACAAATTGATTTTTGGCTAGAAATATGAGTGATCACAGATCGAGGTCCTTTTCTTGATTAAACGCTTATTGGGCAAGTTATTAGCGAATTTAGATATTTTGAGTTTTTAGGAAACTCAATAATAACTGGTAGGAAATATGAGTGATCACAGTTCGAGGTCGTTTTCTTGATTAAACTCTTATTGGTCAAGTTATTACCGAATTTAGATATTTTGAGTTTTTATATAAAAAATCAATTTTTAGTGAGAAATTGAGTGATCACAGATCGAGCTCCTTTTCTTGATTAAACGCTTATTGGCCAAGTTATTAGCGAATTCAGATATTTAGGGTTTTTATATAAAAGATAAATTTTTAGTGAGAAATATGAGTGATCACAGATCGAACTCCTTTTCTTGATTAAACGCTTATTGGCCAAGTTAATAGCGAATTTAAATATTCTGAGCTTTTATACAAAAAAATGGATTTTTGTTATGAAATATGAGTGATCACAGGTCGAGGTCCTTTTCTTGATTAAACGCTTATTGGCCAAGTTAATAGCGAATTTAGATATTCTGAGTTTTTATACAAAAAAAATGGATTTTTGTTATGAAATATGAGTGATCACGGATCGAGGTCCTTTTCTTGATTAAACGCTTATTGGCCAAGTTATTAGCGAATTTAGATATTTTGAGTTTTTATATAAAAAATCGATTTTTGGTAGGAAATATGAGTGATCACAGATCGAGCTCCTTTTCTTGATTAAACGCTTATTGGCCAAGTTATTAGCGAATTTAGATTTTGTGAGTTTTTATATAAACAAATTGATTTTTGGCTACAAATATGAGTGATCACATATCGAGGTCCTTTTCTTGATGAAACGCTTATAGACCAAGTTATTAGCAAATTTAGATTTTTGTAGTTTTTATATAAAAAATCGATTTTTGGTGAGAAATATGAGTGATCACAGATCGAGCTCCTTTTCTTGATTAAACGCTTATTGGTCAAGTTATTATCGAATTTAGATATTTGGAGTTTTTATATAAAAAAATGGATTTTTGTTAAGAAATATGAGTGATCATGGATCGAGCTCCTTTTCTTGATTAAACGCTTATTGGCCAAGTTAATAGCGAATTAAGAAGTTAGATATTTTGAGTTTTTATATAAAAAATAGATTTTTGGTGGGAAATATGAGTGATCACAGATCGAGCTGCTTTTCTTGATTAAACGCTTATTGGACAAGTTATTAGCGAATTTAGATATTTTGAGTTTTTATACAAAAAAATGGATTTTTGTTAAGAAATATGAGTGATCACAGATCTTGATTAAACGCTAATTGGCCAAGTTATTAGCGAATTTAGATATTTTGAGTTTTTATATAAAAAATCGATTTTTGTTAAGAAATAAGAGTGATCACAGATCGAGCTCCTTTTCTTCAAAAAAATTTGTGAATAAAATTTAAAATAATTCATCGATTTTTATGATCGATATCTCATTTTGTTCCTATTATCTGAACCATTTCTGCCGTTTTCGATTTTTCATAATTTTTTAATACAAATAAATTTGCTATTTTCATGTAAAAAATATATTTTGTTGCATCAATTTGCTATTATAACTACGAAATTACTGAGCCGATTAAAAGGCAATATGTAAACGGATTAAATGATATGTAAATCTTAATTTTTTAAGTGTACATTTATAATATCGGACTACCGTTTTTGAGTTATGAAAAAATTACCATTTTACTTAAAAAATTTAAAAAAAAACCTCTCCATAGAATTTTATACTTGGACCATATTTGTACTACTGGAAACCAATTACATTAAAATTGTGTAGTAGTTAAAGAGGCCTCTAAATTTTTTTTTCGATTTTGTTGACCTGTTATAGGTCTAAAAAAGTTTTCCTCCATAGCTGCTGAAAATGTATAATTTTTATTTTTAAATTCAAAATATCTGTTTACCTGAATTTTTAATTAAATTCATCATTATGTTCCTTATTTGTTTACCTTTGTTATTATCTTTCCTTTTGTTTGCTTTTTTAATTTAATTCCGGAAATATAAAACCAAGATTACGACTGTAATTATCGTTTAAATAATAAAAGTTTATTATAAAATGTCTCACACATAAATAAATGTAAATGTTGTAGTTGCTGTTCTTTTTCCGTTAAAAAGAAAGATATTTAAATTATCAACACGTACATGTGTTTAAAATTAATGAATATCATTATATTTGTATGGCTTTCATTCACTCTCTATGGGTGACTGCTAAGTGAAGTGTTAGAATTATATAAAAAAAACTTTAAATAAAAATCTGTTATCAAAACAAAATAAATATTAAATAAAAAAAAAATCCTTTAAAAAAATCTTTTCTTTAAACATGTTCATTTAAATCTCTACACTAAGGTGGCCCTTATTTTGCTCTAACATTTTTATATTTAAATATCTATGGGTAACTGAATTACAATTACGTTATTATTTAACGTAAAACAAAAGTTTGCATGCAATTCTTAAATAACTCTTAATAGTTTTAAATAGCTGTCATAAAAACAGCTCATTTAAGGAGTTTTATTTTTTCCGTCAGCAAAAAACTCATTTGAGGAGTTTTATTTTTCCCGTCAGAAAATAAAACTCTTTTCGTTTATTTTCAACTTTTTTCATTATCTTTCTTTATTGACTCTATATGATAAAATGTTTGTAATAATTTAATTGTTTAGAAAAAAAAAAAACAACAGCAATTTGATACTAGGAATCAAGGAACAACAAATTAAAATCCCACTTGATTTTATTTTAATGATAATTTATTCAATTGCAATGCAAATTGTACAAATTGTAATGATCTGATCAGTGGCAAGCTTTAGGTGTCAACATAAATAAAATGAGTTTTATTATCTGACGGGAAAAATAAAACTCTTCAAAAAACTTTTTTTATCTGACGGAAAAAATAAAACTCCTCAAATGAGTTTTTTTCTGACGGGAAAAATAAAACTCCTGAAATGACGGCTTTTTAAAATTCTTTTTTAAGAGTTTCAAACGTGCAAAAATATGAGCCACCCTGATGTACACATCTGATATATATTTGTTATACACAAACTAAAACATAACGCCGACAGTAAAACAAAATGTATATTTTTCTACACACACAGGCATATTTATAGTACGATGGGTATGTTAATGTTTTTGAATACAAATGAATGTATGTTTTCTATTTATGTGCAAATAAATATGTTTAAATTTTTCAATTTTCCTTTGCATAATGGTTAAAATGTAGCAGAAGATCCATCACATTTTGCAACATAAAATCCCATTTGTAGTTTTGTTTGAGTTTTTCTTTTTGCTGAGGTTGTTTGCTGTTATTGGTAAAGCGGTCAACATCAGCTGTTGCCAGTTCATGGAAATAGATAGAGAGTGAGAGATATTAAACGTGCCTTTAAAGCATAATGTTTTGTGAAAAACTGTGTAGGAAAATGAAAAGCATTATTTCAATGCATCATACTACTACGACGAGGGTTGTATCAGGACTTTCTAATATATATATCAATGTTAAACAGTTGAAACTGTACAACCCTCTTAAACTAAACAGCTGCTTTAGAGTTTAGTTTTAGATACCAACTACTTTGGGTCATGGTAGAGAAATAAATATTACAATATTATTCTTATGGGCCACAGTTTATCCTTTAAACTTTGTAAGCACAACAACATAACCATAACATTGTTGTTGGCTGAACTGAATTCCCTAAAATTTATGCAAATATGTTGGTATAATTTACATTACCTTCCCATCCCCCTTACATACCCCTTGCCCATCATCCAGCTCTAGAAAATATCTCAAATTATCATCACAGGACAACAAGCTGAATTTACATCAAACTCCAAACAACAACATCTGCAATTTTCTAATCGTAAGTTAAATTTACAACCAACATGACTTATCACAAGCCTCAAGCATTTGATGCATGATGCAAATGACTAAAATGTGGCACATTCGTGTGTGTCAGTCAGTGTGTGTTGCACTCTCACACATACTTAGATATATTGGTTGTATTTTGTAATTGTCATTGTTTCGTTATCACATTTTCTAATTGCTGATGAATTGGATTCATGGTTGAATGTTGTGATTTTGGGATTTCACTCATAGATCACAATACACATCACATTTGTTTATTTTCTTGTTAATAACACCACCATCCACCACCTCATGGTATAACGAAATTGTAATTTGCAAAAAAATACCAGCAAATTGAAATTGCAGAATGAAATTGAAATGAATTAGGTTTGAATAAAAACTTTGTTTTGTAATTTTCATGCCCAATAAGCATTTTTACTGGAAT
The DNA here is from genome assembly GCF_958450345.1 of Calliphora vicina. Taxonomy (NCBI): domain Eukaryota; kingdom Metazoa; phylum Arthropoda; class Insecta; order Diptera; family Calliphoridae; genus Calliphora; species Calliphora vicina. Next base: position 12,774,446 of record NC_088783.1, on the reverse strand, counting down.
TAAAGTTGAAGGTGTAAGTCAAGCCTTGAAGTGCTTGAATTTTTGGGGCTTTGGTGCTTATTGGATTATTTTGTAAATAGTTTAACATGCCCTTTACCTGGAGTTTTATTAAGGCCAATACCTTTGCCACAGTATTCATAAGTGTTTCTATAAAGAAGTGATGCTTCTATAATGTCCCTTTATTGGTTGAAATATTACTTCCGAATCCTGTTGCTAACTTTTCTTGTTTAATTATCAGGGTGTATTTTGTGGCGATTGCATTTCGGATTATTGTGGCTTTTGATATGATATTCCAACTCTGAAAATTTTAATCAAATCGTATACTGTTATCACTCACCTCATTCTTATATGGAAAATTACACAAAATTTATAAGTTTTTACGTTTTTATTTTCGCATAAACCGTAATCGGTGCCGATAACGAAAACTGAAACTGAAAAACGTTGTTATTCGTCACCGTCTCGATTCTAAATTGTTTTCGTTTCAGTTGGGTGCGGTGCGGCATAAAACAGAAACGAAATTATTTTTGAATTTTGGATGTCGCAAATTAAGTACAATTTCATTATTTTTCACAAAAACTATTATTTTTTCCTCTTCCAATAAAGAAAATTTATTTTTTAATTCATTTTGATTTTCTTTAAATTTGAAATAAAAAAATAATTAAAATAATTTCGTTCCTACAGCACCGAAAACAACCTACTTGAAGTTATATTCATTCCGGCCCCAAATGACAGGTTTTCCGTTACTGATCGGTGCCGTTTCATTCCCAATTTTCGTTGTCGATTTCAGAAACGAACTTTTTTCGGCGCAAATATATGGAATTTCCTTTTCGGTGCCGATTACGGTGTATGCGGAAACGTGGCTTAAGTACTCAAAAAATTGCCTGCCATTTCCTGTCGCATCTATTCATTCAAACTTATTTTTTGATAACAAGATATTCAAAAAGTGACGTTGCTTATCATGATGTGTAGCTTTCCACACATATGTAATTTCTATTTAGTATTTCTTATAATAACGTATGCGGAATAAATTGCAATAAAATTATTGTTAATTTGCACTTTTTTGGCATTATAGTTAACATCAATTATATATTAAGACATGTGCAGCCAAAACAAATAACACTATACAACAAAATTTATTTTTTATGTAAAATTTATGTAAAATGTTACGGAGAATATTTTTGTAGAATATGTTAACCCTCTAAATCCTCAAGGCATAAATCCTCGGCTCTCTTTTGTTATGTCTTATATCTGACTTTCTGGTTGAATTTTCCGGTTTGGAGTATTTAAAGACTTATAGTAAAATTTTACGGATAATATTTTTGCGGAACATTTTAACCCCTTAAATCCCTGTTGTAATGGTGTTTTTTGCTCATTTTTAAAAGAAGGGCAAAAAATACCCATGCCTTGAGGATTTAGAGGGTTAACATATTCTACAAAAATATTCTCCGTAACATTTTACATAAATTTGCTGAACCATTTTATACCTAAAATGTAAGGATCACATAGTTTCTTATGACGATTTACAATAAGAATTTGCCAGAGTTGGGAAACTTTAACCCCCCTTCAAATGAAATTTAGATGTAAACTTTCAATACGCCGATACACGTGTCTTTTTTTTTTGTCTCCTCTATCAACATTTATTGGTCGGACCTCGTAATTTTGTTTGGTGTTGTATAGTGTAATTTAAAAAAAAACTTTAAAAGATTATTTTTAAAAAAGAGAGTTCTCCTATAAGAGGTCTAAAAATTGCGCTCAGTGATATTTTAAAACTTCAAAACTCACAGAAAATTTCAAGGATTTGATCCACTTTTCGCTCATATTTTATTAATACAATTTGCTAAAGGTTTTATATTATATTAGCTTTAATGTTACAGAAGAATACAGCGTTTTCCATTTTGTTGCAATTTCTTCTAACATGCGTTGCACGATTAATATTCCAACTCGAAATATTTTAGTCAAATCGTATAATATTAAACCTAGCGTAACTCTTGTGTGAGAAATCACACACAATTAATAATTTTAATACATATTAAAATAAATTGATTCTAAAATGTACTTTCATAACGAGATATTTTTTTAATCTGATGCTACTTTCCCTGTTGTGTGGTTTTCAACACATATGTAATATCTATAGATTTTGTATCAATTTATTTTAAAATCAATTGATTCGAAAATTTGTATTTATAACGATATATTTTTTAATCTGATGCTTCTTTCCCTGGTGTGTGGTTTCTCACACACATATGTAATTTTTATATTTTGCACAAGGAAAAGCGTTTTTTGTTTTGAAAAACAGGATGGAACGCCTTTTAAACGTACTTATAACCAATATATGTGTGTGAAATGTGTTGAAGATAAACTAATTTAATGTAAAAGATAACGAAATATAAACGGTAGAGTGGCCATTAGATTTCCCTTTTTGTATTTTTAATGCTTTTAGGTTATACAATTTTTCTCTCTAAAAACTAAATGCTGAAAATTTTAAGTAAATCAAAAACTTTTAGAGGTTTATTTTATGTTTTGGATTTTGGATCAATAAAAAAATTAAATGAATGACTTAAAAGATAAGGTATTTACAATACATAGCGTATCTTTTGGATACATTTTTTTAAAATAATTTCTACGTCATCGGTTTCAGCGTGCGACAGATGGTTTTTGCGGTCAGATCGCCCAGGCCAGCCAAAAAGAAGCCAGAATTTGAGGTATTACTAAATGTAGATTGTTGAACGTCAGCGAGCAGCAGGTTTCATTCAACAGCTGGGAAATTAAGTATTATACGAATAGAAACCAAGAGACCTTGAAACATGATTTTATATGTCTAAAATTCAGCTCGAGTGCTATAAAAAAAATCAATTTTGCACCCTGTTTTTACTTGCGATGGAAAGTGAATCCATTACAATAACCAAAGCGTAATAAATCGTCTAAAGCCCGCCCAACCAGCTGAATCGACACCTAAGCCAAATAGCTATGGCGCTTAGGTAATTATTTGTACTAGCATAACCCGGTGCACTTCGCTACCCCTACCCTAGTAAAATTAAAAAAATATGAATGGATTTCTGATAAAACCTAACTACATACAATGCATTGCAATGGTACGAAAATAACACATACAAAATATTGATAATCTCTCAATTACAGTTCACTTGATATTCGAAAATAACTAACTAATTTGGTCTTGGAGATACCACTGCTCTGATCCCACCCACCTTTAAACCTTTTAGGTAAATATCAAGCTTTACTTTCCTTTGTAAGGCAGGGGTCATTCCTACTAAGCCGATCATGCTTAGTTAAACTTCGAACATGGATCAGGAATCAATTCGTTTTTATATCACCTCCGTAGAATGGTAATAAATTGATTGATGCAGAGTTTAAATACCTTTAGCATTATAGTTCTCGAGATATTCAAAATGATTTATTTACTTTGTGCCACGACCACTAATGCAATCCCGACCATTTTCAGCCAATCTATGTAAAATGGTAAGAGAGCCATGCGGACAAAGTTTGAAGAACCTTGCAATTATTACTTTGTATGGGAGGTGACTCACCTGCTTTTCCGACCCCTCCCATTTTGGTTCCCCAGACACTCAAAATCAATATTTACTCTGTATGGAAGGTACTACGCCATCTAATCTAATTCCGTCTATATTCAGCCTTTGATAAATTTAAAAATTGTTTATGCATATGGGAGTTGTTAGAAAATAAAAAAACACCTTCAAAATATATTGTTTTACGTGACTTTAAATTACTAAAGTCTTCTTCTTTGTTTTCTATAACAACTCTCACTTAGAACAGAGCGAAATCAATACTGTCTAACTGTTTCTCATATTTATTTACAACAACAAATTGGACAAACATGCATTGCTTTGTTTTCATTTTAGCTTAAGTTTCACATGTACACGTTTTTGCATATGTGTTAGTAACATCTTTAAACGCTTATAACTCCTAAAAAACTGAACCGATTTCAATAAAATATATATTCTGCACATCTGTGAATAAATCCCTTTATAATGGTATATTTTTTGCCCAAATTGAAATTTAATATGAGCGTAAAAGGGGTCTAAAGAAATCGACTTGCCTATTAATATTATGATTTGGTGGGAACAAAAGGGTACTATCTATTATGAGCTCATGAAATCTAGTCAGACTATCATAGGGAATATGTGCTGAACGTAACTCATTCGTATGAAGCGAGCATTGGCTGAAAAATTACCAGAATATGCTGACATACATGAAACCGTAATATTCCATCATGACAACGCTCGGCTTCGTGTTGGAATAACTGCTAAAAACTATTTAGAAATAAGTTGTTGAAGTATTTAGAAAGAAGTTTAGCTCACCCAAGTTTTAATCCAGACCTTGGCGCCCGACTACTATTTATTTCGATCGATGCAGAACGCTCTCTTTCGGATACACTTCGTTTAGGAAGAGAATATCCAAAATTGGCTTGATACGTTCTTGGTTTCAAAAGATGAGCAGTTCTTTTGGCTCGAAATCCATATGTTGCCAGAAAGATGGAAAATGGTCATAGCTAATAATGGCCAATACTTTGAATAAATTTATGTTGTACAAATCTTTCAAAATAGAAGCTACAAAAATCTCGCATTTTTTATATCATACTTCCAATAGAAAAATGTATTTCATTTACCCGTGGATGTTTAAATATAAAAAGCCTTAAAATATCAACATTTCTCAATTCTTGTATAAGCTAAATTAACAGTTGTCTATACTTGACAAATATTTATCATAACAATTAATGACGTTTGTTGTCAACAAAATGTTGTCTGAGCTTTTGCACTAACAATTTTTTCATTTGGGCTTTAATCTTAATTTAGTTTTTATTGAAATCAAAACCAATTGTTTTTAATATTTTGAAATTTCTTTTAAAAAAGTTTTTTAAAATATAAAGTTTAGGATTTTAAGTATGCCTTTTTGGTATAAATATGACATTTTTGGTATAAAATTATAATGTCTTATCGATGTTTTTTTAATTTTAAATCTATGGGTAAATGAAAGTAGTATTGTTTTCAGATATCTATTCCAGTTTTCTAGATTTAAGCGAAAACCAGGGAAAATGTTATTAAGTTAAGATGTTTTGTTGAGTATTTATAAGCATGTTGTGGTTTATTTTCTTACCTTAGTTCTGAGTACCCTTCCTTCAGTACAAGCATCCCTCAAAACACAATATTTATACAAAACTTTTCTTTTATTTAAACACTTACTTTTACAGGAGTTTCTGCCATTACCTTCATAAATCATTCAGCTCTGTGATTTTGCCTTCATTTTCACTATAACTTAATATTTGTTTTAAAGAAAAACAACTTTTCTGATTTCTTCGTTACGTGTTATTACGCTTAATTAACACTCCAGTTGCAAAATAAATCTTAAAACGCAGTGACAGTGATAAAGACAGATACAGATACGAACTATCAAAATAAGAATGAAAGCAAACAACAACAGCAACAACAAAAATTGAATAAGAAACAGATGAAATAAATATTTTATAAACCTTTTGCCGAATACACCCACCCACCTACATACATTCGTATACATATACGTTCTTAACAAACAAACAACGGAAGTGATGACTCCATCATTCAAATTCCGTGAGCGCTCTTACACTTACATACACATAATTTTGTATATGTATGTGTATGTAATTGTAGTTACATGTGAATGTTTGGTTGTGTATTTCTGTTCAACATGCCTCCCCAGACAGAAGTTTATGTTGAAATAATTATGACAAATTACTGTGACTGTAACTGTGACTCTGACATCTCTGGGTTCACAGTTTCAAATGTCACATGAACTCTAGACAGCGCACTGCAAAACGCTAGAAGACGGACAGACGATTGGATAGACAGTTAAACAATGCTACAACAATATCGCAATCACAATCAGTATCTCCTTTAAGAAACAATAAGTTTGAAATCATTTCGAAATGAAGGATAAAAGAAATGAGAAATTTCATTCATTGGGGAATTTATTTATTTTTTGGCTGAATAATAAAAATACAGCTTTTTTTGTCGTTTCGTTTCAATACAGTGGGTTTGTTGGGAAAATAACAGGTAATCTAGAAAATGGGACAACATTTGAGTTATAAGTTCTATGGGATGTTATGCTTATCTGTCAGTCATTTGTTGGTGGATTATAAATAGCAAACGGAGCCGGATCTATACCTGATGTATCGATGCTCTGAAAGTTGATTTCAATAAACAGGCTATATCGAATCCGTAATCTATTTCAGGTTAATCGGCTGGGGCTAAGACGTGCCGTAAGCCCGCAATTCCAGTACATTTTTTTATTGATCCAAAATCCGAAACTTAAAATAAAATGTGCAACCTCTAAACGTTTTTGATTTAGCTAAAATTTTCAGCATTTTGTTGTAAGAGAGACAAATTGAAGCATCAAAAACACTGCAATCTTTCCCCCTCTAAATTATAAAAGGAAACACTTTTACAAGAAACTATCTCAAAAAACTAATTAACATTCATTAGATTTGACCTGGGGAATAGATTTTATGAATTTTGCAAACAAATTGCCGGAAGTTCTACTTTTATTACCATTTGGTTTTGCAAACAGTGCCACTGTGTGGTTTATTTTATTACGTTTTGTTGGTCTGTTGTTTTTTGTATATTTTTGGACAAACTTACCTGGCAGCGTTATTAATAATCCAAAGAGTCCGTAAGCCAGCCAGCAAGTGACAGCAGCAGCAGTTGTTGCTTTTGGGGTTTGTAGGAAATTCATTATTGCCACAACCAAGTGCATTAAAATTTAAATGTGTCTTGTATTTAATGATGACTACAATGATGTTGGCTGCTGAATACAAAGTTTGAGGAGTCTGATGAGCAGGTCGATGGTGGTGGTGCTGCTGGTGATGTTAAGTTGTTAAACAACCAATACACCTTTCAATACACTTTTACTCACTTTACTAACTTGTACTCTCTCCTATGGCTGCTTAAATACTCTCTGTCTTAATACAGAAATATTTAATTAATTCCGCTTGAAAGTTTTTTTGTTTGTGTTTTACCTTTTTTGTCGGTTTGTTGTTTGTTATAATTATAAATTATACATAAATAAATAATTTATATTTATTATTTTGCTTCAATTATTAAAACTTAATTTTCAGTTTGAGTTTGTGTGTTAATAGTTTTGCTTTAATTAGTTTTAGTTCTCTTTCACTCTTTTACTTCTATTATAGTATTTTGTGTTTTATTTTGTGTTTATTTATGAAATTTATGTATAATTAACCAAAGTGTTGAAATAACATTTTAATGTGATTAATATGTTTTAAAATAAATTATTTCTCTGGTTTGCTTTTTGCGAAAGTATTAAAATATTATTATTATTGTTATATATACAAAGTTGGCATAAAGTTTTTAATATTATTAAACATTTTGCTTTTGTTGTGTGTAAGTTTTTATGCCGTGTTGTTAAAGAGTTTTATTTATTTAGAGAGATTTTCTGCAACAATTTTTATCATCGTATTTTAAGCATTTTTCTTTCTTTTTTTGTGATTTTGCGTTTTTGTTACTTTGCCAAAGTTTTCCTAAGTAAATGCTTTCCGTTGTTGCTTTCTTTTTCTCTGCTTTTTTTCTGTGTGTTTTCTAAGGGTCATTGACTGTTTACAACCATTGAAGTATATTTTTGTAATAATATTTTTTATATTTTCTTGGTATTTTTTCTTATTCTTCTTCGGTTCTATTTGTGTATTTTACTTCTTGTAAAAATGCAGTTACAAGTGAGTATGGAGCACTTTTGTTTCCTCCAATTTGTTTTCTTCTTGTTTTGTGTAGTTTTGTTTTAGTTCTTAGTATTTTTCTTCATATTTTTCTGCTTTGACGAGTGTTAAATGTACTACAACCATGCCTGTAAAAGAAGGAAATTGTTTTTTTTATTAAATTTTAATTGTAATACTGAAATACACAATATATAATAATAAAGTTTCATTGAAATATCAAGTCTGTTTGAAAATTCAAAACCATTGAATTCTTATGATAAATTCTAAGACCCCTCGGGACATTTTAAGGAGCTAAGATAACTATTATCAAGATTTTCACAAATAATTACAAATAATAGTAAATATTGTTACGAAATAGCATTATCGATTTGAAATTAATGGTTTGTAATGGCTGAGTGCACATTTGTCATATGTATAAACATTTTCATCTGTAGAAACATCTACTTATAAACAATGTAGATAACTTGCTGTTATAATCATTGTTTGTAAGTATGACTGCAATTACTATGAAGTAGCTTTAAACGCTACATGATCATTGCATAAATAGAACATTCTAGTTTCTTCCGTTAGATTATTCATGAGACTTCAAGAAGATGGCGCTGTGTATATTATTATGTATAGTTTCTGAGTATACAGTATATCACAGACACTATTAGAGTTAACATCAATTGTATTACCAGTGAATTCTTGTAAAAATAAAGTGACTTTAAATTGTTAATTGTAAATTTAAAAAAAATAAAGACTTGCTTTTATTTGCAATTAAAATTAAAGGAAACAAATCACCATTTTTAATAGTTAAAATCTTAACAATATTACGATTTTATTGTTTAAATAAATTTCCCATAAAATCGTTATAAGGATTAAGTTATAATTTAACAAAAAAGGTTTAAAAATATATGAAATTTTTTGGACGGAGATTGAAATCGATAAATGCTATCCTAGTTACACAATAACTTATATCAGAGCTTCATTGCATTTTTGTAAATCGCACAAAATTTTGTTTTATAATATTATCAAAAATGTGTCATATTCGTTTGCAAGTGGCCTAAGGTTTCTAATGACGGGGGAACTTTTTAATAAATCGAAAAATGTTCAAGCGAATTTTTTACTTTAATAGGTTTTTAGAAATATAATATTGCCTCTAAAAAAAAGTACATATGTATATTTACTTGTCACAAAAAAAAACTGTAAAAAAATAAACTGTTTTTTAAAAATTAATCGCTTTTACTTTGTTTTTGTAATACCAGATGGAAAAACAATTTATCAATGGTTTTTTTGAATATGAGTTAATAAAGAAACTTTTTTATAAAATACTAGCTGAACCCGGCCCACGTTGCTGGCCTTTAGAAAACATCTGTTTTATATTGAATCTCGATCTCGATTTTAATATACAGTGTCGGACAAAGTCTGTGAACCAACCTTCAATGTTAATACATGTAGTGGCATTTCGGCTGGTTCCAATGAATTCCACAATTCAGTATGAAAATTTCTTATTCATGCACCTAATATGCAAGAGTAAGCAAAATTGTTTATGACAGACCGAAAATCAAAAATCTGACTTTATACTGTTACCCAAAAGGCTTTTCTGAAGATTCCGTGAAAATTTCATCAACATTTTTGAGTCCATACGAAACATACAAACACACATCCATTTTTATGAAATATAGGGCATTAGCGGTATAATGTAAAAATTGCATTTTTTGCACCCCTCCGCCCACAGACCGAATATCAAAAATCTGACTATGCAGTGTCTGTAGATTCCCTGAAAGTTTCATCAAAATCGGTCCAGCCGTTTTTGAGTTCATTCGGAACATACATACATACCCACATACAAACATCCATTTTTATATATATAGATAGATAGATAGATTTAAAATCTAAATACGTGCCACCGCATTTAAAAAATATTAAGATGACATCCTTACAACTTCAGAAAACGTATTTTATATTTACCATCAAATTCTCCTCATGTGGAAATTACAAGAGTCGCTGTTAAAGCACCCCATTGCTTTGGTTAAAACAAATGGAGTTGCAGTTTATAATGGCTGATGTTACTCAAGATGCAAGGAAATTTCTCAAAATTGTGGCATCAGTAGAGAGCAACTTATCGAGAAAGTGCAAGACCCTCCTGCTGCTAACATGTATGAAACCTTGAAAGTAAAACTCATCAGTTCATATTCCAACTCCAAAGATTAGCGTCTCAAGAAAATTTTGACAGATGTAGAATTAACGGATACAAAACCATCAGATTTTTTAATTCAAATGGTTTATTTAGCTCAACATAGAGAGTCGGAATATATTTATAAATGAAGCAGCTACCATCCCAAATGAAAGCTATTTTATCCGTCAGTGAAGACCGCCTAAAAAAACTATCCACCATGTCAGATAAAGTTTGCAATTGCAGATCTCCACACGATTTCCTCGTCATCAGACAACCATACGAACAGGCTCGACAATATTAAACATCAGCTGTATAGTCTGTGCAACAAAATGGAATCCTTCGGAAGATCGAGAAGTACGAGCAAGACAATAGTTAAACGTAGTCGTTCCAAGTCAGTTTCGAGCAAGGATTAACAATTGTGTTGGTATCACTTCAAATTTGGAAGCAAACCTAAGAAATGTGTTATGCCTTCCAATTTCAACCAATCAAATCAGGAAAACTAATCGTCCATCTTCGGTGACGGAAGAGAGCAGCCAAGAAATCCAGATTTTTAATCGATTCTGGAGCAGACATTTCAGTAATTCCTGTATCATCACATAACTAAATGCGAGAATAAATATTTAGTAACAAATCTGTTTCTGCTCTATGGCAAGTGTTACACTATTATGAGCCGCACTCTTCAAAATTCGAAATAAGTAAAAACAAATAAGAGTGCTATATTCGGCTGTGCCGAATTTTATATACCCTTCACCAAATTATACTTAAAAATTTTAAATATTTTTTCGATTGTTATTTAATTTTTTTTTAAATTTAAATTTTTTTTTTTAAAATTTAAAATTTTTTTTTTAAATTTAAAAAATTTTTTTTGTGAAAAAAAAAATTCGGGTTAAAATTTTTTTCCCGATTCAAATATCTATCATTAGATATCCATATTGTCTATATTAATGTCTTAGTAATCCAGATATATGTAGGTCAAAAATAGGTCAAAAATCGAGGTTGCCTTGGTTTTTTCCTCATATCTTAGCCATTTGTGGACCGATTTTGCTGATTTTAAATAGAAAAATTCTAGAAAGCATGTCTGACAGAATTATTGAAGATTTGGATCCCGAAAATATCTGGGGTCTTCAGAAAATTGATTTCAATAGACAGACTGACAGACAGACGGACATGGCTTAATCGACTCCGCTATCTATAAGGATCCAGAATATATATACTTTATAGGGTCGGAAATGGAAAATGTAGAAATTACAAACTTATATATGTATACCCTTCTCACGAAGGTGAAGGGTATAAAAAAACTAATCTAAGTATACCCTCTATTTACTCGAATGGTTATGGAGGCTAAAAGTAATATCTTCTAAATTCTTTCGCCAGTATAATAAAGGACTCATCCGAGTTTTTCGAAATGATTTCGTATAATAAGGATCAAAATGTGTCTTTAAAGTGGAGACGTATAAGCGATATTTAATTCTAGTATGAAATAAATATTACCCATACGTTACGGATGGAAAACTATTTGGAGTTAAATCGTTATTGGGCAACATTGAATTATTTAATCAGTGATTTGTAATTCTTAAAAAATTTTACACATTTAGCATAAATACAAATATGACCCAACACATTTAAATCTCTCTAAAACGTACTGAAAACCGTTTGCATCTCCCAACTTTTTACGATACGTTTTTCACATTTTTTTTTTGAATCTACGGTTTATGGCAATCTTTTACAGCAACAACATGCTGCAACAATAAGACACATAACAGCAACTATAACAATTACAGCAAATACAAAATAATACCAGAAAACAACAAAACAAAACAAACAATATTTTTAGACTTAAATGTTCAAAAACATTATCAAGTGTTTATATCTGCTGTTGAAATTGTTTTGAACTGTTCTTTGTCTGTTTGACTCACTCACTGCTGATTTGGCGTTGCGTTCGTCTGTCTAGCTGGCAGTTGGCTTGACTGTTTTCTGTTTGTTTGCTGGTTGGTTAGTTTGTGTATTGTGTTCCTGTATCTCAATCTTCTACTCGTAAAACTTTGTTTTTTATTTCCCTTGCTTTTTGCACTCCTGCAGCCAGTTTCTTTAGTTTTGTAACAACTTTTACATTTTTTTTCATTCTTATATTTCTGATTTTTATTTTTTTGGTTTTTTGTTTTTTTTTTTGCTTGAGTTTTGTGTTTCATTATTTCTAGTCTGTCTTGTGCTGTTTAACTATTTTGCAGATAAAAATCTTGCAGTGACTTGTTGTTGAACTCTCGTGTTGTGATTATTTTAATTTTGCGCTATGTCTTTTGTAGGGAAATGTTTTTAAATAAAACTTTTATTTTTTGCATTCAAATTAATTTAACAATTTTATTGCTTTAACATATTTTATTTGCTTAAAGCATAGTTTTTGTAATAAAGTTTTACATTCAGCAATTTAATATTCAATAACTCGTGAAGAATTCTGAAATGTTAGCAATGGAAAAAAAACTAAAAATTATGAAAAACTTATGACTTGTTTCTTATAAAATCCTTTCAAGGATTTCTTGTTAACAATCCAATGGCTTGTAGCTATACTTTGTTTAAAGATAGCTTCAATATCATATGTTCAAATAAAATAATTTTTAGGAAAATATATTTAAAATAGCATATACTATGAGAACAATAGTGTAAAAATTGGATAAGCGGTTTAAAAGTTATTTAAATTTGAAGCTGAACTCGATAAAATCCAAATAAAAAGAAATTTCAAAATTATAGGGAACTTCAGAGTTCATATCACCACAGAGAACCCGTGTTCCAAATTTAAATAAATTTGAAAGTGAAAGGATTAATAATTTAAAATCTAAAATAAGCTACCCTAAGGAGTAATCTGAAAATAAATTTTAACAAATAATAATATATTTTATTAAAACATCTATTGGTAAATTTTTAAAAGAATTTCTTTACAATGTAAGATTAGGTTTCATTAACAGTCACTCTTAAAGCAGCTCACTTGGGCCAATTAAAAACTGATATCCAGAACAACCGTTGTTTCGAAGTTGAACCAACCAAATTCTCTGATGAACGAATGGCTGCCTCTCAGATTTATCATTGATAACTCTTCTAAATACGCCCCAAACGGTGTTTTAAGTATGCGTTTCCTTAAGTTTGTTGGAGCCGGACACATTCTCCTCCTCTTCATCATTTTAATTAGCCTTATTTATGGATGACGGAAGATGGAATTCTATAAATAGATTTGTCCTGCCGGCATCGTCTACGGGCCAGGTCGATTTTGCAATAACACAAGTAGATTCATTACTCCATCTGTTCTGTGAACTCTTATATAGTTCCTGCTGTACAACCATCTTACATTTTGCCAGGGAAATACCAAAAAAGGGATCAATCGCCTCCTCAACCATCATCGTTTCCCTTCTGGCCAATATGTCTGTTATACAATTACTCTGATGTCCATAATATCCATGGACCTATATAAGCTTTATCCTAAAATGTCTCGCTATCTCAATTAGGGATACCCCTCACTCCTCGGTTAACCTAGATATCGTAAAGACACCCGATATTCCGTTAACGGCAGTCTTGATATCAGAAAACGTACAGATATCTCCATGTAATCCACAGTAATTTACGCCTGAAGAGCAGTGCAGAAGTTTGGTAGTTTGAAGAAAGATTTTATCCCATAGTTCTTGATAAATAAACCTCCACCGGCCTTATTGTCCCTTTGAATGGGGTATTCGGAATTTTTGTAGGTGGAACTGCATTTGGGTGCTTAGACAGACTAGTCGCTTGTGTACTGGACTATCAATCAGAGGATTGCTGGTTCGATTCCTGCCAGAGAATCTGGGTGTATCTGCAGACAAGCAAAATGCTTCGCAGTTGTGTTTGTTTAAAAAAAAATGTCAAAAAATGGTTTTGTGATGCAGTAATCGACATTCCTATGGATGTTGTTATAGTTGCCAAGTATTTAGGTCCTTACCAGGCAACGAGTAACGAGCATTTAGTCTCACAGCATAGTTGAACGCCATTTGAATCACCATCAAGTAAACCGGTAGACTGTTTAAAATAGTTAAAAGTGCTTTAGAAGAAGTAGACCTATCAGAACCCGTTCAATGGCCTTCCAGTGAAAAGCATTATCAAAGACATGCCACCACAACAATACTCCATAAATGGGTTTAACAACTGCTTTAAAGATACAATTGATACCCCTTGGCCCAATACCCCAGTTAGCACCAATTACCCTCTTGCAAGATTAGATGCCACATAGGACTTGTTAATCCTGTTCCATATTCTAGGATAATATTTTATTTAAAATGATGCCAAAATGATTTGTGCTTAATTTCTTGACAAAATTTTACTCAAAAATCGAAACTTCAAATAAAATGTGCAACTTCTAAATGTTATTTGATTTGGCTCAAATTTTCACAATTTGGGTTTTAGATGATGAAGAGGATTCTTAGACCTTAAAAGATTTGAAATTCTCAAAAGTGCGAAATAACTGCCATTAGATTAAACATATGTTACTATATTTCATATCATTCATATCGTTACGTAATTGCACTATCGATTTGAATTTAATGTTCTGTGACGACTGCTTGCAACATCCATCATGTTTATAAACATTTCCAGTGCTCAAACCATCTACTAATCAACACGCTGTTATTAACATTAATTGGAAGTATAGCAACATTAACTGTTAAAGCTGCTAACATTATGTCCGTTAGATAGATAATTCATGAAACTGATAGAAGAAGAAGGCATAAGATATATACATTATTGGAAAGTACAAAAAATCTTCTATCCATTCACCACGTACAAAACATAAGGTAGACATGTTAAATATCAATGGATAGAGGATTTTGTCTACTTTCAAATAATGTATATAACTTTTGACAATTAACAAATTCATGGAATACTTTTTTCAAAAATATGACAATAAATGCTTTTTAATGAGTTTTGGCATAGATACAAATTTTTCAAATTGAAATAAAATTTTTATTTTGTAATAAAATTTTACACTTATATAAATTTTTTTTATTGAAAATGGAAAAATGAAAACAAATTTTGAAATTTGTAATCAGGAATCCCGCAATTTCCAAAAAAGTATTGAAAAATTCCAAAAATGGGATTTTTTCGTTTTTTGGCTATAATATCCATACTAGGGGCCCTTTACAAAATAATTAAGAACATATTGGACCATCTAAAATAGATTATTATAATTTAATGTCGACTATGCGATTTGAGAATTTTTGATCTAAAGTTGAATTTTACATAAAAAATAGGCATTTTTTGAATGGATTGTCGGTATCAAAAATTGTAATTTTTTTCATATAAAATACTTGATGTAAAGTTAGCTTTTCAAAAAGTACAAATTCATTATACATCCTCTTAGAAATTTTTTAGATAACTTAAAAATAATAAAAGTACTTTTTTTTTCCCAAAAAATAGCGAAAAATCGCCTTTTTTATTTTTTTAAATTCAAATGCATGTAACTTTGGACTCAGTCATGATTTTTAAACAATTCATTCTTTATACACATCTGTGGAGAAAATGGGGAAATATTTAGAACCGCGGTCATCAAAAAACTGGAGTAGGGTGGGTAAAAATGTTGAAAATTTAATTTTCAAATGCGAATATCTCCTAAGCTATAAAAGATAATTGATAGCTACGACGAAGTTTTATGTAGTGCTCGATGAGAAGATTCTATATATGTAAGTTTTTTGTAATCGGATCACAAACGAAGAAATATGATAATTTTTAAAATTGAACATACCCGAGGTGTCCTAATTTAGGGACCCCTGGTCCCGCTCGTGGTGGGGTCATGAGGTCCGAGTTCAAAACTTAAACTCGACAACACTTCCTCTTTGCGCGTTTAAATTGGACTAAGGGTTTAGAAGTTACAGATTTATTTCCCTCTCTTTATTCTCATACTACTGTGCACTGTATATATATATGTAAATAGTAACAGCAAATTCCACAATGTTAATTTGTCATAAGCGCTGTTAGTATTAACATCAACTGCATTACCAGTTTATTCTAGTGCATTATATATTGTAAAGGAAAGCGAATATTTAAATTGTTGTATAAATTTTAATAAATAAAGACTTGTTACAATATTAATCTACAAAACTGCATTTATTTGCAATTAAAAGAATACGGTTTCTTTAAAGAAAATAAACCACCATTTTGAAAAGGTAAAAACGTAACATATTAATTATAATGTTGTCTTTACTTATTAAATTTACCTTTTAAAATTTCTATTACTCTGTATGATTCTAGTTATTTTTAATATATGACTGTGAATATTATTTTGATGTTTTAATATTAATATTATATAATTGATGTTTATAACAAAATTTATTTTAATTATTAAATTTGTTTATTATTTTTTCAGTTTTAATAAATTGTTAGCAGTTTTTCCGTGTTTTTATTAAGGTTTCAATATTATTTAATATTTTTATTATTACTACGTTTTATGTATGTTGTTATAACGCTATAATTATGTTATGTATTTTTTTCCAATATAATTTTACTTAAATATTATTTATCAAATATTTTTTTAATTTAAATTATGAATATTTCAGTTGTGTTTAATGTATGGTAATTATATTATTGTTATATTTTATATATTTATTCACTTTAACTCTTTTACTTTCATTTAGTGTTTGAAATTTTAGTTATTTTATTAAATTTATTTATTAATTTTTCATTTACCATTAACATTTTTGTTAAATATTTAGTTGCTTCATTTAAATTTTTTCACAAACTATTTGAAATTTTTTCACACAAATTTATTGTTTTAATTAAATGAATTATTTCCTTAAATTGTGTGAAAGTTTTTTACTTTTATTTCTAGATGTATACAAATGTATTTTATGTTTACTATTAATTTAAATTTATGTAATATTAGTTTTGTTTACTTTTAAGATTTTATCTTATTTATTAGTTTACTATTTGTTGTTTTTTTAAAATTAAATGCTTTTTTATTTATTGTTATACAATTTTAGTTTTAATGAATTTACTTAATTTACTTGCATTTTACGTTTTGAAGTTGTGTTAATGTTGTGGCAATAAATTTTGGAGTTATTTTTGTCCAGTTGATAAGCTGCAATGAAAGAAAATAAAAATGGAAATTGTTAATAAATGTAGAGATAATACAAAAACAAATAGTTTTTAAATTAATAGAAGTTTAATGTTTAATAGAAGTTTGAGTTTACCAATTCCCAGAATCACAGCAGTATAATTATATTGAATCAGGCCCCTAAACTTTAGTAAATCTTTTCGCAGGTAAATTTTTTCACAGAAACACAGTGTGAGTTTTGTTTATATTAGAATTTATTTTCATTTAATTAAATTCCACAAACTACCATACTTTACTGACTTAATTTTTAGCTAGCATTCCTTGAATTTATTTCATAAACTTTAAGTTCTTTGGCATATTTTAAATTGCACAATTTATATGAATTTTGCTATAATTCATACGAAGACTCTGCTCCTTAAGTATTCAATAATTTTACAACAAAATCCCTTAAAGCTGGACCATAATAATAAATAAATTGAAAAACTAAACCAGGATATGCAAACAGGAAATGTACATGCTGATTCCAAAAACTCGCTCCCTCTAACAACAACACCCTACAAAACCAAATACTTTCACTAACTTCATGCATGTACGTACGTACATATATGAGTGCCTGGTCGAATTGGTTTGCTGTATAAAACTCATGTTTATTGTAAACTAATCTTCAAATAAACCTTTAAATCTACAACATTAGCCATGGCCATGTCCCAAAAGGACATGTTGTAACAAGCAGGGAAAATGTAAATAAAAAACATGTATGTCTGTCTCTTCTCTCTAAATACATACATGATTTTATTGTTGTATTTTTTTTTGTGAGAAAAGACGACAATGAACAAGTAGTTTTATTATCCTGCTTAAAAAACAAACCATACAAGTACATGTTGTATTATTTTTGGCATTTTCCAACATAGAAAAATAATCAAGAGTAAAAGCAAAAAAAAAGAAAAAAACACAGAAATTCAAAATAGAATAGCAACTGAAATATAGTTAGAACGATATGCCACAATGATTGTTGAACAAATTTTATATGAAAAACGTACTCCTCGTTCATTTTCAAATAACCAGGGGAAAAAACTCAAAATTCATTCAGTTACACATTGGTTTACTTCTATTCGTTTGGGGGGGTTTAAAAATAGAGATAGAGATGTAAATATGTTTTAAAAATAAGAGAGACATGTCACACAATGTTAAATGTTGTTGCTGCTGCATCAGCATGTTTGTTAACGAATGTTGGTGTATATAGGTTTGTGAGAGAAACATTGTTGTTTTTATACAATTCTATTCTTTGAATGTGTAGTAGTGGGATTCAGAGTAAGTTTGACTGATCTCCTATTTATTATTTTTTTGTCATATTCACTCTTTTAAGAACCGGATGAAATAATCTGAATATGACTACACGCAGAGAAAAAAATATGATTGTACATGTTTTCTGTAGCTATTTCAACATTTTCACAGGGTTTTGAACAATATTATGGTCACTGTAATAATTTATATGATTTCAGTAACCATAATATGACAACGTTATGATTAATATAATTATAGCAATCATATATATGATTGCAGTAAATATGTATATGTTTTTCTGACAATAATTTTTATTAAGAAGGATTTACCATTTGAACATCATTGCCATAAACATATATTTGTATACTACAATCCTATATATGATTGCGACAATAATGTGAATCTTATCTTTTCTATATTATGGCTCGATTGCGGGTTCGATTCCTGCCAGAGACTCTTGGTGTTTCTGCAGACAAACAAAACGCTTCGCAGTTTGTGTTTGTTTTAAAAAAAAAAAATATTTTTATTTCTCCGGATGTACTAGAATGTCTAAAATTGTTCTACGTCATCTAACCTTTACCAAAACCGAATAACATTTAGAGGCTGTTCATTTTGTTTGAAGTTTCGTGTTTTGAGCGTTCAACGAAATTTAAAAAAAATAAAAAAAATAAAAAAAAATGTCTCAATTCTATTGAGTCTATGGCTTAAAAACGGGAGATAGATGGCATATCTTTGGAATGCGGTTTTTGTTTTTAATAACTTATATGTCATTCTCACTTAGATATTGAATATTATAGTTTAAACAACAAAGTTTTTTTTGCTTCGAATATTTCGAATTTTGTGCCATCCAAAGCGTCATATTCAGAAAGTTTTGCTTCACCATAAGCTTAGACGAATATGTTTCATCGGTTTCAACATGTGAGAGATGGTTTGCGCTGTTCAGAAGTGGTCATTTGACACGGAAGACAAAAATCACCCAGACCTGCCAAAAAAGTTTGAAGACCACAAATTACTCCATTAAGATTGTTTTCAAACTCAACAAGAGCTAGCAAAATTATTGGAAGCTACTCAAAGCGTTTGCGTGCAACAGGATTCATCCAAAAGCAAGGAAATTTTTTACCATACGAATAGAAGCCGAGAGACCTTGAAATACGATTTTTCATGTCCGAACCGAAGCTTGAAAGTTATAAAAGAAAATAATTTTTGCGCTGAATCATTGCATGCGATAAATAATGGATCCATTACCGAAGCGTAAGAGCTCGTACGTGAAGCCCGTTCAACCAGCCGAATCGACACCACAGCCAAATATTCATAGCGAACATTGGCCGCGAATATGGTTCCAGACATGAAACCGCAATATTCTATCATGACAAACGCTAGGTCACATATTGCAATATATTGTTACGAAATTTTACTTGAATTCAAATATAACGATTTTAACGGCTGATTTAAAAGTAGCATAATGCTTTCAAATAGCAGTGCTGTAATAGCAAATTGTAACATATCTGTGGACATTATTAACATTGAACAAAAGCTTTCAGTTGACCATTGATCGTAAGTATGGCAACGCTGTTTGCTGCGACCGTATATTCGAACATTAAAGAACATGAAAGTACACCACAGATGGCGTATGTATTAGAAAGCTCTAGACAGTTAAAGAGCAATCTAGAGTGCAGATGGCAGTGTTATAAATAGTTGCAGAGGTTGCAGTAGTTAATGAATTTATCAGAGACGCTTTTCGAATAAACATCAACTGAGTGCCTTAAAGTGTGCTGTGTTTTTCAAGTGAATTTGTGTACATTACAAAGTGTGTCTGTATTTCTGCGAATTTATAAACGTGTATAAAAAAACATTAGGTGACTATTTAATTCTGTTGTTGTACATTTTAAATAAATAAAGAGTTGTTACAATTTTTAAACTACTAAACGGCTTTTATTTGCAATAAAGAGTATCCGGTTTATTTAAAGGAAATAAACAGACGTTTTGAAAAGGTTAAAACGTAACAATATGTTAGAAACTATTTAGGAAGAGTGTTTAGAAAGTTTTGCCTCACCTGCTTTATAGTCCAGTCATTGCTCTGTCCGACAACTATTTGTTGCGATCAAAGCAAAACGCTGTCTCTGGGATACGCTTCACTTTGAAACATATTGGCTTGATTCGTTCCATATGTTACCAGAATGATGGAAAATGTCATAGTTAACAATGGCCAATAATTTTAATGAATATATATTGCACAATTGATTCAAAAAAAGCTAAAAATTTCATTAAAACCGGTTAACCGTCTTACAAAAACCGGTTTGGCAAAAAACCGAAAAGTTAAAAAAAACCGAAACCGGTGGAATTTACAAAGATGAAAAAACCGGTTGACCGGTTTTCGATTTTGGATACTCTTATGAGTATATATAAGTTGACATTCCGTTTGTAATTTCTACATTTTTCATTTGCAACCCCATAAAGTATATTCTTGATCGTATGTATGTTGATATGTACTTGATTCATGAATCAATATATTCGCTATAGACCCGGTTCGATTGCTATTTAAAATCGAGAAAATCGGCACAAAAATTATTAAGAGATTTTTATCAATATCTTGATTTCTAAGTCATTAGTTTATATAATATGATTATCTAATGATAGATATTTCAAAGTCCTTTACAGTGACCATAGTATATAAGTTGAACCTACAATGGGTCAAAATCGGGAAAAATATATTTTTAACCCTAATGTTTTTTCCCAAAAAAAATTTTTTTTTTTTATAAATTTTTTATAAATAATAAATTTAAAGAAAAAAATTTTAAAACTAAATTTTGAAAAAAAAAATTTAAATACAGTTGTGAAAGATTTTTTTTCTAATAATTTGAAATATAATTTGGTGAAAGGTATATAAGATTCGGCACAGACGAATATAGCCCTTTTACTTGTTAAACAAAAATTCAGAAATGACTGCATTATTATTCGTTAAGTGGTTGAAGCCACATATATCACAACTTCAAATAATTATTTATTTTTTTCAAAAATGTCCCAGAAAAACATTGTATGCCTTGTCATTACTGAACAACTTACTTCTCAATGACTACTTGATGTCATTAGCATAACTGAGAAGTAGCTTGGTAATGACTGCCATACAAACTGATATATAAATACTTGTTTACGAAAATCAGAAATACTTTCGAAAGCGAATTTAAATTTTCTTTTCAATTCGCGAATTTTATTTATTTTATTAAAAATTAAAACTAATTTTTTAAATTTAGAAAAAAAAAATATTTTTTTATTTTATAACATATTGTAAATACATATTTTTAACTACCCTAATTTGTATCTATGTACGTTTGTATATTAAATTTCCATTTGGCGCCATTTTTAAATATACAATACAATTGACACTCTTTCTACTGCTCTGCTAAATACTACAGCTACAACTACTAAACCAATTTTTAGATTTCAGTTACCACTACAATGCCAAATTGGTCGATCACATGTTGTTTCACAATAATGGTTATACAATAACAGGAGGCAGGATTTAAAAGTGTATAAAAAAACGTAACTTAAAAACAAAATGTATGCAAACCTTATCCAACCGGCTACTTGTTGTATTAAACTGTGGTACTTGCAAACATGCTGCTCTGCTCCATTTAAAGTTTGTTAAAATACAAAGCCAACGGAAAAAACTCAAAAACAACAAGCCAAGTAAATATTTCCATTTCCTAATATTTAAGCAACAAATCGAATCGTATGTCGCTTACAATAAGAACATTTTCTATGTTGAAGCAATTTTCTGTTTCCAATTCATTTTGTTTTGTATTGCTTCATTTTCAATTTTTCTATGCTGTTCATTTTTTTTGTGGGGGTTTTGCCTTTAACCCCTTTGATTATCTTATGTGAGCTTCATGTGTGCTAAAGTATTGTTGCCCTTTAGTATGCTTATTAAGTTGACTTAATACCAGAAGCAGAGGAAAAAAGGAAAACCCAACTAAAATTCGTTTAGTTGCCTTCACAACTCCTGGTGGTTGTGGGCGTTAAGGGGCAACCTTAGAGTATGGTAAGGTCATGTCAATGTACGAGCATTATCTTCAAAACAAAAAAAAAAAACAGCAGAAAAAAAGGAAAATATGTAACAATAAAGAAAATGTAAAGCACAAAATAGGAAGCACAACAAGCAACAATCTTTAACATTGTAGCAACATGGAAAAAAATTTTGATTTTACTTTGTGGATTTTTATTTTTTTTTTTTTTGTGGAAGTCAATATTAGAAATTGGAGGAAAAAAATAATAAACCAGACATAGTCTCAAAAGTTTTTTTTTTCGTTTTTCTTTAAAAGAAAATTATTTGCATTTTCTTTTATTATGTATGGGTTGTATATATTTATATATAAACAGAAATTATGTATACATAAATAATAATCTAAGTATATTTTAGGTTTGCTTTAAGTTGTATATAAAATAGGCCATCCAGAGGTCGTTTACAATACAAATTTCAGAAAAGCTCATAATATTTGACTTCCCAAAATAAATGAGCATTAACTAATCAATTTTATGTATGTATATCAAACAAAAAGCTAAAATTTTATGAAAATGAGCGAACTTACTTAATTGTGAATAAATTCAAAAAGACTCAATAGATTTTTATGATCGATATCTCATTTTTATTCCTATTACATGTACTTTGCGATAAAGCAATAAATCTGAACAATTTCTACCGTTTTCGATATGTCATGAATTTTTGAAAATAAAAAAAATGTTATTTTCACGTAGAAAATATATTTTTTGCTTAAATTTGTTATTATAACTCCAAAAATACTGAACCAATTGAAAGGCAATATATAAGTGAAAATTTGTACAAAACATGGGGAATTTGTTTTCAAAATTCAAGCAATCGAAAGAAGAACATTAACTACTCAAATTTATGTATATCAAGCAAAAAACTAAAATTTTGTGAAAATGAGCGAATTCACTTAATTGTGAATAAATTCGAAAATAATCCATCGATTTCTATGATTGGTATCTCACTTTGTTCCTATTACATGTGGCTTTACGACAAAGCAATAAATATGTACAATTTTTGCCGTTTTGATTTTCATGATTTTTTTAAAACCAAAAAATTTACTATTTTCACGTAAAAAATATTTTTTTGAAAAATATTTTTCTGAAACTACAGAGCCGATTGAAATGCAATATATATAGAAAAATTTATACATAGCATGGGGAAAATCTCTTTAAAATTCAATCAATCGAAAGAAGAACATTAACTACTCAATTTTATGTATATCAAACAAAAAAAAAATTTTAAAAATGAGCGAATTTACTTAATTGTGAATAAATTCAAAAAGAATCAATCGATTTTTATGATCGATATCTCATTTTTATTCCTATTACATGTACCTTTGCGATAAAGCAATAAATCAGAACAATTTCTACCTTTTTCGATTTTTCATGAATTTTTAAAAATAAAAAAAATGTTATTTTCACGTAGAAAATATATTTTTTGCTTAAATTTGTTATTATAACTCCATAACTACTTAACCGATTGAAAGGCAATATATAAGTGAAAATTTGCACATAGCAAGGGGAAAATTTTTTCAAAATTCAATCAATCGAAGTAAGAACATTTACTACTCAATTTTATGAATATCAAACAAAAAACTAAAATTTTGTGAAAATGAGCGAATTCACTTAATTGTGAATAAATCCGAAAATAATCAATCGATTTCCATGATTGATATCTCACTTTGTTCCTATTACATGTGGCTTTACGATAAAGCAATAAATATGTACAATTTTTGCCGTTTTGATTTTCATGATTTTTTTAAAACCAAAAAATTTACTATTTTCACGTAAAAAATATTTTTTTTTGCTTCAATTTGTTATTATAACTCTGAAACTACAGAGCCGATTAAAATGCAATATATATAGCAAAATTTATACATAGCATGGGAAAAATGTTTTTAAAATTCAATCAATCGAAAGAAGAACATTAACTACTCAATTTTATGTATATCAAACAAAAAACTAAAATTTTGTGAAAATAAGCGAATTCACTTAATTGTGAATAAATTCGAAAATAATCCATAGATTTTTATGATCGATATTACATTTTGTTGCCAATATATATGGCTTTGCCATGAAGTAATAAACCTGAACAATTTCTGCCGTTTTCGATTTTTCATGATTTTTTAAAACCAAAAAATTTACTATTTTCACGTAAAAAATATTTTTTTGCTTCAATTTGTTATTATAACTCTGAAACTACTGAACCGATTGAAATGCAATATATATGAGAAAATGTTTTCAAAATTCAATCAATCGAAAGAAGAACATTAACTACTCAATTTTATGTATATAAGAAAAAAACATAAAAATTTTTGAAAATGAGCGAATTTACTTAATTGTGAATAAATTCAAAAATAATCAACCGATTTTTATGATCGATATCCCATTTTTATTTCCATTACATGTGGCTTTGCGATATAGCAATAAATCTAAACAATTTCTGTCGTTTTCGATTTTTCATGATTTTTTTAAAACAAAAAATTTGCTATTTTCACATAAAAAATTAATTTTTTGCTTGATATTATAACTGCGAAACTACAGAGCCGATTGAAACGCAATATACATATATGGAGAAAATATTTTCAAAATTCAATCAACCGAAAGAAGAACATTAACTACTCAATTTTATGTATATCAAACAAAAAAACTAAAATTTTGTGAAAATTACCGAATTCAGTTAATTGTGAATAAATTCGAAAAGAATCAATCAATATTCATGACAGATATTTTAGTTTTATATTCTCATTACATGAGATTTTGCGATAAAGTAATAAATCTGATTTTTTTTGTCGTTTCCGATTTTTCATGATTTTTTTAAAACAAACAAATTTGCTATTTTTACGTTAAAGATATATATTTTTTGCTTCAATTTGTTATTATAACTCCAAAGCCGCTGAGCCGATTGAAACGCAATATATAAAGGTTAAAAGTCATATAAATCTAAACTTTTCTAAGTTTATTTTAATAACATGGGATGAAGTTATCACTAATTTTGTGGAGAAATTTCTAAAAAAAATTATGATTTTACTTAAGCATTTTTTTAAAATTTTAAATTTGGACCACATCAAAATTGTGTAGTGGTTTAACAAGCCTTTACAATTTTTACGATTTTGTTGCCTTGTTTAATAGAAATATTTATATAAAAAGGAATATATATTTTTTTTAATTTTTCACTCTTAGAGACTTTCAACAAAAAACATTCAAATATTACTATTTACTATTCATTAACATTTCCTAATTACCCAACAAAATATATCTCACTTATTAAACAACATACTCTTTCATTTATTGTACTAATATTTAATGACAGCAATTTTAAACACATGTCCTTTTCATTAAATTAATTATTATCTTTACTGGCCAAAAGAAAAAAAATATCCTTAAACTTTCTTAATTTCAATTTAGCTTTTAAGTAAAGAGAGACAAACAAGCTAAATGAAAACTTATTATTCCGAACTGCACATAATATTTGCTTCATACTCTAGCAAAATTCGCATAATAAACCATAAGCATTTAATTGGATTATAATTCTGTTTCTTTTTGCCTCGTTTAGCCAAAATATATATAAAAAAAATGTGATAAAAAGGAATAAGAAAACTTCTTTAAGACTGGTCAGAAAAAAGTCCTTTGCATATTTTATTATCAAACTTAAAGATCTTTTAATCTTCAAAAATAAACTAAACGAGCGATATGGCAAAAAAAAATGAAAGAAAAATATAATTTGAAACAATTTTTCATACACTTTATTAGAGGAGAGAGAGAAAGAGTGAAAGAAGATGTAAAACACAATTTTTAAACAGACACTGATGAACACAGCTACAGAACTTTGTAGAAAAAATAAGGATACAAAAATTAAGCCAATAAAAAAATGTAAGGAAATCATAATTGACCACAGGCTAGTATGAGTAAGGAAGTGGGACTACAGGCAATTTGCATTTAGGATATTAATACTGTGAATGAGTCTATTTGCTGTTGTCTTTTTGGTATTTCCTTTTTTGTTTACAAAAGGTAAAAAACTATACCTTTTAGTTAATTTTTTTGCAGAGTGATAAAGAGGAAGAATTCATAATTGAATTACAAGTATTGGCTTTGATCCTTGATTATCTTTATTTATATTTTTATAACCTCCACCTTCATGCTGAATAAGTGGTTGCGTAAATAAAAACGCGATTTTTTGAATTTCCCAGCTTTTAATTGAATGGACAACACTGCTACTGTCATCAGGTATCTGTCAATTGAATCCTGTCAAAATTTGAACAAACTGCGTCATTTTTTTTTCGTAAAAAAACCATTAATCAAACCAAAGCTAAGCTTAATAAATAATATGGGAACTCTGCATCATCAATTTCAGTGGTAAAAAAGGTGATTTACTGAATTTATTTGTGGCCGTACAAGCACGGAAGATGGCGAACGTTGAGGTCTCTAAGAACTGAGATCAAAAAAATCTTAACAGAGCTAAGTGTAAGAGAGCTATATTCGGCAATGCCGATTCTTATAGACCCTTCACCAAATTGTACTTGAAAATATCAATTCTAAATAGTTTTGGTCCGAAATTTGTGGGCCGATTTATCGATTTTAAATAGCAACCGAGCCAGAACAATTCCCGATGTATTGATGTATCAATCATATTGGAAAGTTGATTTCAATGTACGGACGGACAGACGGACATGGCTATATCGACTTCGCTTTGATTTTTATTTTTTTTATTTGATTGAAATTATAATTACAATTTACAAAAAATATCTTTTTTATAGTTCTAATCAATAGTGCTGAATTTATGAAAATTTTCCGGAAACCCTTTCGTTAAGGTTTTTATTGAGCTTGCTGTCACTTTGTTCCATTTAAAATCTACCTATATTTTCACACCTTTTTTGTGCTCTTCAATTCTCTTTTAACAAGATTCCAATATATCTCTCCCGGCCTTAGCTCCAGGCAGTCTTGGTACAAATAATACATTACTGTTCTTTTACGACTCAAAGCCTGTCTTACCATAGTTACAGGATGCCAAATCAGGCCAAAATTAAGTGGGCACGTTAAGAAGTTTTATGAATGGAAGCAACCTCTTTTGTAAACATTTCTTGCCCTTTGTAACCACAGTTTGTCTTCTTTTGCCGCATTTGCATATTGCAAAGAACTTTTTGGGAAAATTTTCTGCTTTTGGATCCTAAACTTTTCTACAATATTCTCTCGAGCAGCAACATAAAAATATTGACCCGGATGCTGCGAAAAATTGTCCATATGTACGTTTTGTCATCCATCATGCAGTAGGTATATTTTTTGTATAAAATTTGACTTCAATTTCCATGCTCTGTCGTTGGCCTCTACATATTTAGCAGAGTTCCCATCAGGAACTTTAAGTCTTGTATGTTTTTAAACCTGCTTTAACTTTTCGTACCAAATAGAGATAACCGGACTGCTTTCCTACCGTATGTGTTGGGAGCTCTTTTAAATATGCTTTATACTTATTGGCTTTAAAAACATCATGTGTGCCAATCCTACCTGAGGTTTGATATCAACTGACAAATTTTCCCGATACTGTTTAATAACATTGGGATCAGTTTGACGACAGACCTTTGATTGTTTGGCCAACTTTTTTGTAGGACTAAGATGGGTTGTGTTGAAAATATTTAACAATTTTAGTACACACTTTTTAATCAGATAAAAACATATGAACATAATTGACATTAAACATAATAACTGACATACTTTTCAAAGGTAACTGATCAAAAAAAACCAAATAATTCTTGGGTTAAAAGTTTTAAAGAAAAACGTGTGTTAAGGTTTTTCGATCTCACTGCATAAATTGCCAAAATTGTGATACTTTCGATGAGCAGGGAAATTCAAGTTTTCTCACATTTAAGATAGTGCAAAATACAATTTTAGTTATGGTTTTCAAGTTATTGGAATGCTTGTTGCAATTCTAATAGTAAATAGATACTGTTTATCTGATCCTCCTTAATTTTAAATATTCCGGCTTTTTCCTTTTAAACTATGGCGCAGTCTAATGTACTAATGCACATTATTTAATTTATTAATTTAATTTTATTTGTTTATCCTTAAAACCAATAATGATAATTGAATTTAATAGCACAATAATACAAATTACTTTGCTTTTTGGTTTAATTCTGCATCATTTATTTTCCACACAATCTATCAAACCAACCCAGCCACCTCTACCTTAATGGACCCCCTCAATAATACTAAAATCATTTTAATAAAAGTATCTGCAAATACACACATTCATACAGGATATAAATTATATTGCAATTACTACAACAAATTACTTGAAAGCCAAACTGATGGAATATCATTTTATATCATTAATATCATTCAATCCAACTCTCTCTATCTACCTCTCTAACATCATTAGGGGGAAATAGGGGTGGAATGCAAAAAGTTTTGCATAATAATCTTGTAAAATTTACAAATTGTAAATTGTAAGTAAAAGCAATTAATTAAACACATCATCATGCCTTCTTTAAGTCATTTGACATTTGAAAAGCCCAGCGATTGAATTTGAAGTGTGTTTATCAAATCTACTGTACTTGTCTCTACATACATACATATGTATGTCTAAGATTACTTATCTGTGCCTTAAAAGCAAATAGAAAATACATGCAAACCACTTCACTTACAGCAGGACATGCAAACAAAGTGCCTGCATGATGTCTATAGAGAGATACAGATACAAACTCATGTTCTCACACATAAACGTTTTTAGAAATACAAATACACTGAACAGTTTGTAAATGTTATGTGAATTTAATACAAATATGTTGTTTTATTTACATAAACAAAATATGTTTATAAAACACAATCATACATATATTTTTTTATAATTATTCTTCCTTTCACTGACATTGTCTTTCTTTATTTCTTTGCCTTTATGGTTGTTTGTTTGTGTAACCTTACATCCTTCCTTAACTTTGAAATTATATTTATTTGTGTGTTTCTGTTTATTTGTTTGTATTTATATTGGTCTATTATGTGGCATCAGATCAAATAGAGAGGGTTTCCTTTCACAACAATATAAGTCGGCCCTTTACACCTGTGTCATGTTTGAGCACTATTAGGGCTTTTAGGGGTCTATGTATGAGTAAGTGATGTATTTTAAGTGTATCTCCTATATTGTATTTGGCTACACTTATATTCATTTAAGATACCAAATATTAGGTTGAATCTTAACATTGATAACAAGCATAAATGTTATCAAAAAATAATAAATAGCTTTCATTCATGTACTTGCAGAATTTTCAGGAATTCTCATTGTTGTAGTACTCTTAATTAAATATGTACAACATGTGGTTTTAAAAAGAAGATATTTCGTGTCATGCAGCCCGTGAAACAACTCAATTATTGCATGAGACATTTCCTGCGGTTCAGTGGTCACTTTACTAACCACCTTTTCTATAGTTTTTAAACGATAGTTTATTGGGATTTTGCTAAAAACTTAAATTTTTTGAAGTCATCGATTGTTTTGAAAAAAATTCATACGATTCGAACATTTTTATCATAGTTTTCTAACCACCGACTCCATAAGAAAACTTTGAAGGGCTGGTTTTTTATGTTTTGATTTATTTTTTCTAAATTTTTATAATAAACTAACCATAAAGAATTATACATAAAGCCGAGACACTCCGTATTTCGGAATAAAAGTCCATTATAATGTGCCAACAAATCCTTGGTTGCTATTTAAAAAACATCGCTTACCATTTAGAAACAAATCCCGATGCAGGACGAGTAATATATTTGTGGAACGTTTTATTGCAAGACAAGGAATCAAAAATTCTTGGAAAAAATCAGACAAATTTTAGAAATTCAAGAAAATGGAGGATTTTTTTAAAAATTTTTAGATTTTATTTTGAAACAACATAAATTTATACATTGTTAGCCATTGTTAGCTTTGACCTTTTCTCATCTTTCTGGCAATATATGGATTCTGGGCCAAAATGACGGCTCATCGTTTTAGGCCAATTAGGGAGGGGCACGGTCTGGACTATAAAGCGGATAAGCAAAACCTCCCAACCACTTCATTCTAAATACTTTTTAATAGGTATTGTAGCATGTGGACAAGCGTTGACACTATGTTTGCATTTACGCATATTCATTTTCTCGAACTATGCTAGCTTCGGTACAGGGTCCCTGTGAAGGTCTAGTCAGATATCAGCAGCACATAATAGATTGGACCATTTTGCTTCCATAAAATACAGAGTATTGCCTTAGCGCCATGGATAGTTAGCTTTGGTGTTGGTTCGCTTTTTAGATGGGCTTCACATACGATCTCTTACGCTTCGGGTTATTGTAATGCATCCATTTTTCATCGGAAGTAATAATTCTTTTATAACTTTAAACCATCATTTCGTACATAATCGTATTTCAAGTGCTCTCGGCTACAATTCGTATGGTACCCAATTTATCTGCTTTCGGATAAATCCAGGTGCTCGCAAATATTTTGAAATTGTTGTTTGAGTAGCTCCCAATTGCAAGCACTTGCCTCCAATTCTTTGTCTTCAAACTGTTTTGGGTAGCCTGGGCGATCTTTGTAATCCGTGTAAAAATCACCATTTCAGAACTGCAAAGCTATTTCTCGCACGTTAAAATCAATGGAACACATTCACTATAATCTTTGGTGAGCAATGGGTGCTTTTCTTAATTAAAGAAGTAAAGCAAAACTTTTAAGACATTAAGAAGTCTTGTGAATGGAAGCATCCTTATTCGTAAACATTTATTGATGTAAATTTCGGTATTGCTTGGCATGCCAAGAACTTTTTGGGAAAATTTTCTACTTTTGGGTCCTAAACTTTTCTACAACATTCCCTCGCATCAACAACATAAAAATATTGTCCAGGAATCTACGAAAAACTTTCCAGAACATACGTATCGTCATCCATTAGCAGATATATTTTTTTGTATAAAATTTGACTTGAATTTACGTGCTCTGTCTTTGGACTCTAAATTTTTAGCACAGTTTGATCCTTGTATGTTTATAAACATACATATGTACATTGGCTTTAATTTTTCGTAGCAAATAGTCCGAGTACTTTCCTACCGCATGTGTTGGGAGATTTTTTGAAAATGCTTTCTACTTGTTGACTTTAGAAAACATCATGTGGATCATTCTTCCTGAATCAGGTTTTCTATCAACGGGTAAGTTCTCCCGATACTGTTTAATAACATTGCAATCAGTTTGACGGCAGACCTTTGATTGTTTGGCCAACTTTTTATAGAACAACATTTAATAACTTTAGTACGCACTTTTTTCTAGTCACACATTTTAATCAGATTAGCAACAAATGAACATAATTGACATTAAACATAATAACTGACATGCTTTACAAAGGTAGCTTTATAAAAAAAATCAAATAATATTTGGGTTAAAAGTTTTAATGAAAAACGTGTGTCCTCAGTCCTTAGTTTCGTTTTTTTTTAATTTTTTTTAAAGTAAAATTATTCATAGGTCTGCACAGACATGGTTATGATGTTTTAACCAGGAAGTCTAGAAAGGACTTGTGTCTAACATGAAAAACAATAAAGTTGTATACACTTTTATATGCAAAAAGTCAGCACAGACCTGGTTGTACCTCCTAGGGTTTAGGAGTTTCACAAAATTTATTTCATATAAATAGTAAAATTTTGCACATATCTGACATTTGACCTCGATACGTGCCCCGAAATCGTTTTCCGAATTGGCTCAAATTTTCAGCACCTACCTTTTACATCTAGTGTATGAAAATTCCACCCGGCAATCTTTGAAATCTAAAAAAAAATCGGTTGTCACCCTAATGTAGGTATAAGTTAGTGAATTTGTTTTTTGTGTTTAATCTTTTGCTAAATGATACATAAACTTAACGCACATTTAAGTGCCACAACACAGAAAAAAACTAAAAGATGATAAATTGTTTCCGGTCGTCGGAAAATGCTTGTTAAACTACACATATACTCTCACACATACACTTACATACATATGTATCGATAATCAAAACAATAACAACAACGACAAAAAACGTTATGTTTAAATAACACACACGAGAATCTACAACACCCCAAAAAAATATATACATACATTGTATTGTTTTGTTAATATAAGCAAGGATACTCATATTTATACATACATTCATACATATAAATGTATGAAAGTGCGTGTGTATAATTTTTCCATGTATTGGTTAAAAACTTGTAAAAATATTTAAGTTTTGTTTTGGTTGTTTTTATTGTAGCTGTCACTTTTTATACAGGGGACCGTTGTTATTTATTCTTTGTTTTTTGTAGGGGTGTTGTATTAATTCTCTTCTTGTTTCTATTTATTATAAAAATAATTTGGTTGTGTGAGTATGTTTATGTGTGTGATGAGGTCATTGGGTTATGAGAAAATTGTAATTTATTGTTTTAGTAACAATTTATTACATGATTTTTCTTATTTAGTTGCTTTTTTCTGTTTTTATTTTTTCGGCTAGGACCATTAAAAAGAAAACTTGACTTGTTATTTTCTGCATTTAATATCTTAATTTTTGTTTAAACCATAAGTAGAACAAATGGCACAAAATCGTTATCTTTAAGAGTTTTTGAACAGTTGGTGCCTTTAAGAAATATTTGGTATTTATATTTTATGGAGTTAGATAAAATATAAATTTGTTTTGGTTATTATTTTGTACCTTAATAAATTTTATCGTTAAGAAGAAATTGTAAATAAAATTTATTTTCAATATAAGAAGCTAAAAGTCAATCGCGAACTTTATCTTAATTGTGGCTTATTTACATAGACCTGCGTCTTAAAGAAAATCCTACAAGAAAAAGTCTAAGGGGGTTAAATCGCAGTTTATATCATATCCACATGAAAAGGTCATGCCTTCAAATCGCTCGTGCAGAATGTCCAATGTGGAAAGAGCTGTGTGGCATGTAGCGTAGTGTGTCCCAACAATTTTTTATTATTATATTTTCATGGGTGCTCAAATATAATTTAAAAGCTTA
Organism: Calliphora vicina; assembly: GCF_958450345.1. Taxonomy (NCBI): domain Eukaryota; kingdom Metazoa; phylum Arthropoda; class Insecta; order Diptera; family Calliphoridae; genus Calliphora; species Calliphora vicina. The sequence goes on along the minus strand of NC_088783.1, from coordinate 12,741,188 downwards.
TAGGGTAAAATATTTTTGAGAATTTTTTCAGATTTTACGGAAGTCTAGTTTTTGTAAAAATTCGGCTAAATGTCGGGCTTTTTGTGAGTTTTCTTCATAACTTTCTCAAAACCCAACAATTTTTGAATTTGCCGTTCCTGAGTTATATAAAGAATACGAAAACTTTTATGTACACAAAATGATTTTTATAACCTACACCACCGTAGTAATCAAACTACAGGTCGCAATTTTAAAGATAAAAGTTGGTACAAGCTTTTCTATTGTCAGATGGACGAAGCCTATTGAATTTGGTTAGAATCGGTCCATTATTTCTACTAGCTCCCATACGATTGCCCTATCTAAAAATAGATAATCTCTCATAAATATCTTAGTTATAAAGATATATTAACCAACTTGAGCACAAATAAGTTTTATATAAGCTAAACTCGCGCCCACCAAATTTTTGACGATCGGTCCATAATTAGTCATAGCACCCATACAATGCCCATTTCGGAAAACTATTTTAACGAGCACAGATCTTTTAGACATATTGGTACATTTTAAAAAAAAACTGTTAAAAGTAAATTGTTGTCCCTATATTAATTAATTAATCTTTCAAACTACATTGTTAGTTTTATTTTATTTTCATAAAATTTGTAAAAGTTATAAAGCGTTATTTACAAAATTTATGAAAAAACTAATAGTTTTTGCACACAAAAATAAAGCTCGGACATTCTTCTTTAAAATGTTTCCTCAAAATTGAAGAAAATCGTGGGTTTTGACAAAGTTATGAGGGAGTCTCAAAAAAAGTTCGACAAATCCGATTTTTGTCAAAAACTCGACTTGAGCGACCTCTAAACCTCTTCCGAAAAATCTGAAAAAAATCTCAAAAATACATTACCCTATAAGCTTTCAAAATATGCTTGAGCCCCAACAAAAATGTAATGTAGCGCCTTCCTGTTGGGACCACATACCGTTGGTATCCTTATAATCCAATTCAGGCCAAAAGTAGCTTTTACTCAGCGAACTATAGCTCTCACCGTTTACGCTGATAGCCTGACCAACGTCGTTCACAAATAAATATGGACCGATGACGCTGCGGAATCTCAAATTCACACTGTGCAGTGACTTTTTCGGGACTAATCCATATTACAAACTTGACCGTGATGGGATAATATGTCGCGTGCTAAATAATAGTAATGATTGAAAAAAAACGTATCCAAATATTTAAATATGACAATTATCAGGAATTTCATTAATCTATTTTTGTTAAAAATAGCTGTATTCAATTCGCAGATTTTTATGTTTTTTGGTTACAATCACAAATGAGTTCTACTTTTTGTCGCGTTCTTTATTTTTGTTTTTTGCTAATATATTGAAAACAACAAAATGACTAATCCGGACTAATTGCAGTGAAAATAGTACTAAAATGCTATCGTAAAATGGAAATAAAGAAAAACAAAATTAAGCAAACCCTTGCCTTCCAAAATAATGAGTTAAAATGGGACTTAAAATATGGACTTAAATGAGTTACTCGTGTGGATTGGTATCGTACCAAATTCAGTATCCGTCCATGATGATTTGGCAAGACAAACTGAATAAATGGCAATCATTTCAACAGATATAACAATATGGCCGCCATCAATAGTAGAAGTTCGTATTAAGGACTTCCGAAGACCCCTTATGTAGATATATATAAATATATGTATATAATTCTGCATATATAAGTTAGATTAAAAAAACAAACACTTTCATTGATTTTTCTGTGCAATTCTTTAAAATGTATGATACATGTAAAAACAATAACACTTTATAACACTCATTCACTGACACTCAAACTCACTTATTTATGCAAATACAACAGTAGTATGTATGAGTGTTTGCGTTTGTGTGTCTAAATATTCCCAGCAGTTCTGGGTGATTGCCCCGGACGAGTGATTTTTCCTATCATTTAGGATCACCACTAGTTATGTAAATAGCTACGAGAATACGCCTTACATATACCGATTTACAAGGTATCCTGTCATGTTATATTGTCATAATGTTCTACTATTTCACGACTCGGCTTAATCGACTCTTAGGCGTTCGCCGCAAGACTCTGCTGGTTGGTTACGATAACAGAACAAACATAGCATATCATTTTAGGACATCTTTTGCTTCAAACCATTGGTATTTGTATTTGATAGGATACCTTGTGAATCGATCAACTGTATCAACACAGTTTGTTTAAAATCAGTTAGTACGTATCACTCGCGAACAAAGTGCAGTCCAAAATAGTAAAATTTCAAGTGACTACACTTACTTAGAGACACTTAAGTGACAACTGACTTCACGCTAGTTTACCAGGGGTATATAAAGTAACCAATGGACTATGCTCTGTACTACAAAGAGCAAAACTATATAAATTGGAATCAGTCCAGTGATCGGACATTAGTGAAAATTACTGTATCTAAGGCATACATTGACTACTTGTAAAACTGCCGGGTTATTTATGTATTTTCTGCTCATATTCATATGTAAATATGTATGTACAATATAGTTAAGCAATGGATATGTATAAAAAAACGAAATAAAATATAACTACAATGGCGACATTTAATTGTAAAAATAGCAAAAAAATATAGAAATAAAAATCTATGCTACCACAAAACTAACAACATTCGTATACAATGACAATCATGCCTACTGAATGAATGGACGAAGGCACAGTTGTAGCATAAATAGAAAACTAAAAAAATATTTATATAACGGATTATATATCTGACATTACCAAACTGCTCTTAGTAGATGCAGATGGAATGAAAAGTTAGGTGTTCAGTAAATACAAGTTTTCGCTAAGATCCGTATATTTTTGTCGTGTTCTTGATAGTGGAAATGCCCATATAAAATCAATGTACAAACATACGTCAAATACTGTAACAACGAAGAGTATAGCAGTGACTGTGCCATAATATTGGTTAAGTCTGTTTCAAAGACTAGTTTCGAGAAACTTCCCTCTTTATCAGCAACATTTTTGTATCAGTCAATGCTGCTCAGTACCTAGTTTTAGTTTATGAGTTTATGAAAAAAGTTTAAATTGATTATAGAAATAAAACCTTAAATCATTTGAATTGTGTTTCCCTAGATTTGTGCAGTATTTAAAGCACTGTGTACTTGAAATGAAAAATTTACAAATAAATTTTACAAATAGAAAACCCAAAAAAAAAAAATAACAACAAAGTAAGTAAGATTATTCGACTGTGCGGAATCTTATATACCCTTCACCAAAGTTAACTTTAAGAAAAAATAATTGTTGGTAGACAAAAATGTTTTGATATCTCAGGCATTTATGTACCAGTTATAAGTTGCAACATAGCTGATATAATGGTGATTTCGAAAAGTTGTTTTGAACATACAGATTTTGACCCATTTACGGACCGAATTCCTTTGGCGTTATATACGTCATTGGAAAGGTCTTTGAAATGCCTTCCACTTGATATCAATAAAAAAAGTACCCTTTTAAAAAAGTTAATTTTTAAAAAATACCTCTTTTTAAAAGTATGCTTTTAAAAAAGTACCCTTTTAAAAAAGTACCACTTAAAAAAAAAACCTTTTAAAAAAGTATCTCTTTATAAAAGTTCCCTTTTAAAAAAGTACCTTTTAAAGAAGTAACCTTTTAAAAAAGTACCCTTTTAAAAAAGTACCCTTTTAAAAAAGTACCCTTTTAAAAAAGTAACTTTTTAAAAAGTACCCTTTTAAAAAAGTACCATTTAAAAAAGTACCCTTTTAAAAAAGTACCATTTTAAAAAAGTATCGCTTTATAAAAGTTCCCTTTTAAAAAAGTACCTTTTAAAGAAGTAACCTTTTAAAAAAGTACCCTTTAAAAAAGTACCCTTTCAAAAAAGTACCATTTTAAAAAACTACCTTTTAAAGAAGTAACCTTTGAAAAAAGTAACCTTTTAAAAAAGTACCCTTTAAAAAGTACCATCTCAAAAAAGTACAATTTTAAAAAAGTATCGTGATAAAAAATTGCCTTTTTAAAATAGTACTCTTTGTTGTTATATACGTCATTAAAATTATGGTAGTCGTGCTGTTTCGATTATATCTCAGCCATTCATGGACTGATTTTCCCGATTTTATAAAGCAACTAAATGAACTAGGACTATTGATGTATGAATCATGTGTGTAAGTTATTTGGTGGCTTCAGAAAGTTTCAACATACAGACGGGCATGGCTATATCGACTCCTCATATACTTTATGGGGTTCGCAAATGAAAAATTTTGAAACTACAAACGGAATGACAAACTTATATATACCCATGCCACTCGTGGGGAAGGGCATAAAGGATATAGACTAAAATCTATGAAATACACCTAAAAGCACTCATATATTTTAGGCATTCAACTACAGGTGTAGTTTTAAAAGGACATGTGTGCTAAAACATGTGCATAAATGTACAATTCAAAAATATATGGAAATGATTGCATATTCGTACAACAAAAAGGTACAAAACGACGACAACAACAACTGTAAACATAGATGTCGAAGGACCGAGATCAGTCAAAGACTTACAACTTTTAATATGTCTAGAAAATAAAGATAAAGAAAAATGTTATAAATATAAGGGCCTCATTTTATAAAACGAAACGACAAACGTTAAACAAATTTTGTATGGAAAATATTCAAGTTTCAAACCCTTTTCCCAGTATTCTTCATACAAATTGCTTACGTTTCTGAACGCTTCGTTTTACAAAATGATGCCCTAAGTCTCATAATATAAATGCAATGAGTAATTGGGTTTGTTTTTGATATAACTTCTTTATTTACCAAAAGGACTAACTCCTGTTTCTGAAATTTTGTGCTAAATATTGGTTTTAAATTTTGTTTTAATTTTCACAAAGTGCTAAAATTTATTTATGTTCTTTAAAAAATATACTTTAATTAAGGACTAAAATTTACGAGTTCCTGTTCTAATTTATTATATCTTAGTCCTTATACGGATACAAATGTATGTCTGAATGCTGTATTTTGTATGCGATAGTTTTGAAAAATGTTTCGTACATATTGAAGATATGCTGACATCCGTAAGGCCACATTTGCAAAAACAAAAACCAAACTATGATGACGATGATATTTTTATTTCGTGAATGTATGAGTGTGAGAGAGTATGAATGTATTACACAATAAATACGTGCCTTTTGAAATCCTGTACGTGTTTTTCATACTTTTTTTTAACAAACCTACATACAATAAATACAGTGGCCTATATAGATTAGACCTGACCATAAAAAAATTTAGTCTTTATTGAATACAGGTGTGCGAAAATACCTTCAACTCGACTAGTCTTTACTTTATTTAAGAACTTTACATATATCTTATTAAAAATATAATTTTATTCACAGAAACGTTCAATGAAGTTCCGGCCGGTCCCAATTGGTTCCAAATTTCGTTACAACATATTTATGTTTTCCGAACAGGTCTAATATCTATAGATATTTACAACTGTATGTGTATTTTGTATGTAATATTTGAATTTTGTTTATATCTGTATGCATTATCCAAAAATAAAATTGGTGTTCGCAGACAGCCATTTTTTGGGAAGAGAACACATACAAATTTATTAAAAGAGACAACCAGGTAGGAAATTAAATCTTAATTTAAAGCAATTTAAATCTGCCCGAGATTATCAAAAGCTTCGTTTGTATACTATATAAAGAATAAAGATAACATATTCTGATGGATGGCCACAAAAATTACACATTTTCCAAAACCTATATTTCAAGTTTGTGATTATTTTATTAAACAAATATTAAACATATTTGAAAGAATATAACGAAAACGAACTACGCAATTTCCAGTTGTATTTCAGAAGTTTCCCAATAAGCATCAAAAATTCAAGCACTAGAACATTTTGTTGGAATTTGACTTGAATGCAAATATAAACTGGAAAAATATTTAAAAAAATTAAATATTTTTCCAACAAAAGCCATATGGCTTGAATTTATGTTTCTTTTTTACTTGAGAATGCTATTGATATAAAGAGGAAAACAACTGTAATTTAATTGCTTGACTATAATTCATGAGTTGAATAACATAGTACAACACGAGAAAATATAACCATAAACGGAAACCACTACGTGATAAAAGACAAAAAAAAGACCCCAGTTTTGCCCAAAGTCATGCACGTTTTTTATGGCCCCCAAAGATTTGAGGTCTCGGTGTAATTTTTGCAAAAATGTGACCATTTTCAAATACTCATATCTTGCAAACGGTTCGGAATTTTAATTTACTCTCTAAGGCAAAGTTGTAGCTTTGTCAAGATCAAAATCAGACCAAACATTAAAAACATCGATTTTTTATCTTTTTTCCCCTGTTCAGGTCCATAGGTAGCAAACCGTTCAAAATTCAAGATCTTAGTAAACAATTATCTAGAACATATGAACTTCCTAGGAATGATTCTTAACAGCGTTTAGGTAGGTCAACATTAGTTAGTAAGAAAAAAACTAAAGGAATTAAGTGTTTTGGGCCGTAAACTATTAAATTAAGCATACTTTTAGGCAGCTTTAAAAAATTTATTTAGAATTTTTTAAAGTTTTTTGCGATTTTGATCTTGAATATGAAGGTGTTTTGATTCTATATGTTCACAATTTTTGACAAATCCTAAAACTTTGTCTCAGATAGTAAATCAAAATTCCGAACTGTTTGCAAGATACGAGTCTGAGAAATGATCACTTGGGCCCCCAAATCTTTGGGGGCAAAACTGCGAGACACCGGTCTTTTTTTTTGGTCTTTTATCACGTACTGGTGTCCGCATATACTTATATTTCCATGATTTAAAAAATTACAAATAGTGTTACTCTTGATTTCAACTTGAATTCCAGTAAACATGCTTATTAGGAATTAGAATAGTTCTATTTCAGAATTTCCAAATGTATTTCATATTATTAAAATTAAAATAGTACCCTTATGAAAAAGAACCCTTTTGAAAAACTACCATTTTGAAAAAGTACCCTTTTGAAAAAGTGCCCTTTTGAAAAAGTACCATTTTGAATAAGTACCCTTTTAAAAAAGTAACTTTTTAAAAAAGTACCATTTTAAAAAGTACTCATTTCAAAAAGTACCCTTTTAAAAAAGTGATATTTTAAAGAAGTACTCATTTCAAAAAGTACCCTTTTGAAAAGTACTCATTTCAAAAAGTACCCTTTTAAAAAAGTGATATTTTTAAGAAGTACTCACTTCGAAAAGTACCTTTTGAAAAAGTACCCTTTTGAAAAAGCACTCTTTTAAAAAAGTACCTTTTTAAGAAAGCACCCTTTTAAAAAAGTAACATTTTTAAAAAGTATAAAAAGTTATATTTTTATGAAGTACTCATTTCAAAAAAGTACTCATTTAGAAACGTACCCTTTTTAAAAAGTACTGTTTTAAAAAATTACCCTTCTAAAAAATTGCACTTTTAAAAAACTAATCTTTAAAAAATTTCACTTTTTAAAAACGTGACCTTTTAAAAAAGTACACATTTAAAAAGTACTCTTCTAAAATATTACTCTTTTAAAAAAATACCCTTTTAAAAAAGTAAACTTTTGAAAAATTACCATTTTAAATAATATTGTAAAAATTGTTCTTTTATATAATTTTTGCATACATTTCCTATTGGCATTTAGTTTAATGCCACATAAAATCTCGGTTCATTGTCCAATTTCTATTTCTGTTTGTTTAAAATTTGTTTTTTTTTTGTTTTCATAAAATGTATTTGAACTTTTTTTCAGTTTCTAACATTCAAACTAAATGTGAAAACTATAAAATTTGTGTACAGTTTATCTAACGTTATCCACATTCTGCCATACGAATAAATAGATATTTAATTTAATCTTTATGTGTCTATTGATCTTTAATTTGCAGTTGATTTGTCAATGACTGCCATCAAATTCATAGTAGTAGACAGAAAATTTCCAACAAATAAACAAAAAAGTTAAAATTAATGTATATTTTATGCTCTACCTTTATTTGTAGCCATTACAGATACAAATATTGATTATAAAAGTTCAACAGGAACTAAATGGAAATCAATTTAATTTTAAATTGTTGAAAAGCAGCACTTTATGAAATGAAAATGTGTTATATAAAGAGTATTTCTACATACTAGTTATTTAGTAATATTTATTTGTATAAAATATGAACATGAATTTAATTATTTTCCTTTAGTTATACATATGTATGCCAAATAATAGATAACTTTTGTGTAATTTTACTTATCAATTTATAATCATGTCCTGCAGCTCTTTACAAAAGATAAAAAGCGAAGAGCGAGAGAGATAAAACTTTATCAATTGTTTGACAATAGTTGCTTGTTAATATTCACAAAAACTTTATGGAAATTCTATGAATATGTGTGGTAAAGTTTATCATTCAATCATTCAATATGTTTCGAAAGCCAAAATAAAACTTTTTCTATGACAAGGACTCAGAGGCTTTTACATGTACATAAAAATACATACATATTATGTATGTATGTTCTGTATGATTATGTGTGTATTTTCTTTGTGTTGACTGTAATATTTATATGTATAACTATATTTCTGCCCTTAGCCATAATCTATACTTTAGAATAGTTTAATCCTTGTAAGTCCTTATACATTTTTTGAGTGTTACATTGCTGCCCTTAAGGCAGTAAAATTAATGCGATTTATACTGCTATTAATTCTACAACGAACGTAAACTAAAATTTGCTTCCAAAATGAATGGATTATATGTTGTAAGATTATGCATGCTTACTTATTTAATTGAAAAATATTGCTTTAGTATTTACATATATAATTCTATGAGTATTTAGTGGAAAACAACATGAGACTTAGTCTTTTAAGATCAACTGAAAATACTTAGTTAATTTAAAGTTTATTGCAATAATTGGATTTGATAAAGTATTTAATCCATCACAGGTGACTGCTAAATTGTCTATGACACATTGCAACAACTATTATTATGTAATATAATTTTCTTTGTAATGTCGACTGTAATTTCCACGATATCAATAGATTTTCATAATGTCCTTAAAACCTAATCTAATCATTTCTTTTTATAAAACAAAATTTTTAATTAACGGTTGGATTTACGTGGAACGATTTTAAATTAACGTATTTCGAGGAAATTTTGTCGCGTTCTTGTACCATTCATTGTTTGTTATCAGTACTTCGAAATCGTTCTAATCAAGTCTCTGAAAATTTTAATTCTAATCAAGTGGCTAATAGTTAGAGTTTAAAGTTATCACCAGGGAAACCGGAAATATGCTTTAAAAAAGAGTTTTAAGCGCTTTAAATATGCAGTAAAAACTTTAAAATATGCTCTTAAAATTTAAAAAATATGCTCTTAAAAAAACAAACTTTTATATAATTTTTAACCAAAAAATATACTTTTATTTAAAAAAAATCAATAGCGGTATTCACAATGTAGACTACTTGGCCTGGCAATGTAGTAAATGAGCACAATATCCAAAAAATAAAAACAAAATACATTAGAAATTGAAATGTTTGTCAATAAATAGCTCTTCTGCTTTTTTACTAGGCCAAGTACTCTACATTGTCAATACCGCTAATACAATTCATTTCTAAAATGGTAAGGTAACATAAATCGTTGTCTATTGGATCTGAAAACATTTTTATACATAGAAAATGTTCTTTCGACATCAACTGATGTTATAGGAGCAAATTTAAAAGACAATATTTCTTTAACACTTAGATCGGTTAAGTTTTAATTAGAACTAAAATTTGATATTTAGATGGCGCTATTATTAAAAGAGTGCTTATTTTATATTAAAATAAGTAAGAGAGCTATATTCGGCTGTGCCGAATCTTATATACCCTTCACCAAATTATACTTCAAAATAAAAAATTTAAATATTTTTAGCTGAACAAAATTTTTTTTTTCCAGTTTTTTAATTTTTTTGAAAAAAAACATGTTCGAATTGTTTCTAAAATTTTTTTTTTTTTTTAAATTTAAAAAAAAAAATTTTTTGTTTTTTAAATTTTTTTTTTGGTGAAAAGCCATCTATTTTTCAATTTTGAATTTTAAACAAAGCAAGTAAAAACCTGTAACACATTAGCGGAAAATAAGTAAGACAAAATTTGTTTGATAAAGTCAAAATATGTTATTAAACAGTAAAATATGCTCTAAAAACGCAAAAATATGACATAGAAATGCTCTTAAATCAAATATATGCAAAAATATGCATTTAAGGGTAAAATATGCACTTACAAATCGATGCCAAAATTCTTAAATAGTTCTGAAACGTGTAAATATATTATCCATGTGCTGATTAGACTCACCAGAAAAAACATGCATTTGCATATTTTGGTTTCCCTGGTTATCACATTAAATATCTTCTTTTGAATTTCCAAATGTGTCTCGTTCGCAATCTTCTTTCAAAAACAAATGTTTTTATTATTTCAAAATTCATATTTTTTGTCCCAAGTAACCCACTTGGGACAAAAATTAAAACAGCTCAAATACATTAAGGTACACTTAAGATGACGTTAAGTGCTATCGAAATTGGCAATAAATTCTAATGAAAAATTTGAGTCATTTACAAGCAAACATTGGAAAAAGCAGTCGGCTTAGTCAAAAAGTTTAATCTTTTGAAGCACTATTTTAACTGAATATCATACTAAAGGTTGTAAAGCAAACGAATGCAAATATTTCATTATGACAACTACACAGAAAAAAATATATTTCAATTCAAACATCTATCACATATTGAACTGGTTTCAATTATTTCATAATTGAAGCAAGTATTCATGTGCTCAAAAACAAAATTTTCTGATATTTTCTTTTGAATTTTGAGTTTTGAATTTGATAATTTTGACAATTGAATATACAATTTTCGTTATTGGTTGAACTTTAAATACAAAAATTATTGAATATATAATTTCCGTAATTGAAAACACATTTTTGTTATTTTTTGTGTTTTCAATTACGAAAATTATCTATTCAATAATTTTTGTATTTAAAGTTCAACCAATAACGAAAATTGTATATTCAATTGTCAAAATTATCAAATTCAAAACTCAAAATTCAATATAAAATATCAGAAAATTTTGTTTTTGAGCACATGAATACTTGCTTCAATTATGAAATAATTGAATCCAGTTCAATATGTGATAAATGTTTGAATTGAAATATACTTTTTCTGTGTACTTGTCATAATGAAATATTGGCATTCGTTTGCTTTACAACCTTTAGTATGATATTCAATTAAAATAGTACTTCAACAGCTGAAACTTTTTGACTAAGCCGACTGCTTTTTCCAACGTTTGCTTGTAAAATTTTTCTTTAGAATTTATTGCTACTTTTCTAAAGAAAAATTCACAGCTACTTTTATTATGAAATAATTGAAACCAGTTGAATATGTGATAAATATTTGAATTGAAACGGTTTAAAAATAGTTTTTTCTGTGTATTAACTGAAAAGCAATTATAAAGAACTACAATTTGCTTTTCATTTAATAGTTTTCACTATGAAATGTTTGCATTTGTTATATTTAAAGAAATCCATTTAATAAATCAGGTTCCAATTTGCAGATGTTAGAATTGTTACAGATACTGTAGAAAACAAGTTCTTATTTTTGTCACGTTCATGATTCCATGTTTATTGGCAATATACTGGAAGCAATAAAACGACAACACATCAACCATAATTCTACTATAATGGAAACTAATATTTTTTATATTTTTTACTTTATAGGCGTACGAATGTCGCGATCTTGACCACCAAAATGCGAATATAACACTCCCACTTCTTTTGGAAATTCTTAAGTCAAAATTTTAGTTATACAAAGAAAATCGCAAGTCACAGCCGCAGATTTTTAAAGCTACTTAAAGAGTTTCTCATGTTTCAACTTAACTCTACACAAAAATATCTTAATTTTAAACGCCATATTCCCATTAACTTCATTTACTTATACATATATGTATGTAGATTCCACAAAATACTTTTCATAACCAGAAGCAATTTAATAAATGACTTTTTATGCCAACAAATATGCTAATAGTTGTAAACATTTAAAAGTTCTTTCTTTTTATTTTTCGTACAAAAATATCTATAAAAAATGGTTTAAGATTTACACACTTTAAAGCAGTTTAAGGCAGCATAGTTACACATATGTAACGTTTACGGTTATGCAAGAATGTCTTAAGTCAAAATATTAAAGTGTTATAAAAATGATCAGAATGTATTTTTGGTATTTAGAATAACATAGCAAATTAATTCTCTAGAAGCAAATATTTTAGAGTTGTATCTCTCTAGCCTGAACAAAGCGTTATGTCTATGAATCGTTAGCTCAATGATGTAATATTTTTTACTCACTTTCATATTCACCCTCACAATACGAGCACAATGCGGGAACTACTAACGAAGACATTGAATCCCTTTTAGACAGTAATTTAAAACAAAATTTAAATAATTGGGGGATTCAAACGGTCTCCTATTAGGTCGTATTGTCATAATGTTCTAAAATATTTTTTTAGTTTAAACAAATTCTTGTTGTGCTGCAAACAAAAAAACAGTTATTTTATGACAAACCAATTAACATAGTTCAAAAAGTCTTATTAGTTTATAAATTTTTTGTTTGAAACCCAACAAAAATTGGTTTAAACTAAACAAATATTATAGGACATTATCACAATACGACCCAATATAAGACCGTTTGATTCCCTCAAATGTATAATTACTTGGCTGACTACAATTTATATATTGTTGGGTCATTAATATGTATTTGCTCTTTGTAATTCAAAGAGAATTCACGAATTTCACTTTATATATCCCAGGTTATCTAGCAAGAAGTCAATTGTCACTAAAGCAGCAGAAAAATAGTCTATAATGTGAATTCAAGTTGGTTACATTGGAAAAGACTTCTACATTAATTTTCTAATCGAATTTAGATTAACACACCAAAATCAGAACATTTTGAAACATAAAATCGAAACTCGTTATGCGTTCAAATAATCGAGAAAAATGAATCAATTTAGATTGAGATTGAGTCAAGTACTAGGAACAGACTATTAGACTATCACTTTGTAGTTGGTATCACCACCCAGAAATTTGAGTTACATTAATTATTTATATCATTGTGGTAACCATTATATGGTAAAGTAAAGATTCATATAATTCTCGCAATCATATATATGATCATAGTAAATAAATATATGTTAATGGCAATAATGTTCATGATGAATCATAATATGTTGATCTTAGATTCTGATATCCATACTAGAATCATATATATGATTCCTACAATAATTCGAACATTAACTTTACCAAATATTGGTTACCGCAATCATATAAAAAATAACAGTGGCCATAATATTGTTTAAAACTTTGCAAAAATGTTGAAATGGCTACAGCCAACATGTACAATAGAGTGTCCCAAAAAAATTGTTTTTTTGGAATTTCGGAACGCATACCCTCTAATTATTTTATATATATAAAACTATAGTTAAATATGAAATTTTGTCTTTCTATCATGATTGCAACCCGTGCCGACTTGGATTTAGTTTTGTGGTGCATTTACAAGGGGGAAAATGCAATTTTTTCAGTTTGTATAAAATTTTATTTAAATTAAAAGAATTTAAAAGAATCGATTAGTGTACTTAATTGTCGTTCTAATAAGACATAAAACACAGAAATTGGTTAAAAAATGTTAAAGTTATTAAAACATCGCACAGTGCTTTGTTTTCATATTGGCAATGGACAAAAATAGAAGGAGTTATTGCAGACGAATAAAAATTAGTGGAATATTACCTTTTGGTAAGATTAAGAAAGAATATAATTTTTGAAAAAATCCGTCAAAGGACACGGGTACCTCCCATATATCCTGAACATATAATTTTGAATAAAATTCACAGTTATACTCCTAACATTTTAAATTTTGGTTATAGTCATTTTAATAAAGTTATTGTTGTTTGTGAAAATTTTTATTACAATCGCAGCACGGATTCGGGTGGCTGCCATACATCCTTTTCCTTAAAAAACCTATAAACCTGTATAAAATTATTAATTTTCAGAAATTATTGTTCTCTTATAATATTAGATGCAAAGTTATGAAAATTTTATCGGAAGGATATTCATAATTCCAAGACATCAAGATTTCAATATCCTGTATAACATCTAAATTTTTTTTAAAAAATTCGTAAAAATCGTTTCTTATTTTTGGAACCAATTTGGTTATAATCATTTTAATAAAGTTATTATTGTTTGTGAAAATCGCAGCAAGGATTCGGGTGGCTGCCATATATCCTTTTTCTTAAAAAACCTATAAACCTGAATAAAATTATATTTTCAGAAATTATTGTTCTCTTATAATATCAGATTAATTTAGTTATTAACATTTCAATTCTAGCAAGGATTTACATAACTGCCATATATCCTTTTTTAAAAAAAATACTGAAATATTGTATATATTTTCTAAATTCGGAAGGACGGATGGACGGACATTTTCAAATGTTGATAGCCTTATGGTTCAGCTGTAATATTAGAAACTGGATAATGGATTATACTTTAAGTGTTCCTAATATCAGCAGAAGCTCATATTAATATCTCAATCTGAGAATATGTAGGTTATATTCAATTATTGAGTTACTTACATTTACGGTAAAAATGTATTATTTATGGGTGCCATCAAAAACAATTTTTTTTAAAGTTCTGGTCAAAACGGACAAATAATGATTTCACATTATAATAAATAAGAGATAAGCATTAGATAAAATTAAAGAAAAATTAAAATTAATTAACATGTTTTTTTTCAAAATTAAATCAAACTTTGGATTTTTTTTTGATTTCAGCAAAAAAACATACAATATCAAGAACCAAATAAAGAAATATTAATACACTTTATGCCATTAGACTACTTTTATTAAATAACGCAATATTTCTTAGTTATTTAAAAGAAAAAAAGGTATTATTTTATAAAAAACCGAAAATCTGGAGCTCTTTCCCCAAACCATCAAATTGAAAATTTACGAAATGGTAATTTATATATTTAAACAAAAACAAAATTTTAATAGTTTTCATACGAAAGGACAACTAATGATTACATTTTCTTATAGATAATACTTATGGCTATTCTATAGTAAAACATAATCAAAATAGATTAACACGTATTTTACTAATATTCCAACAAAGTTTTAGAATTTCAGGCTTACAATAAAAAAAATGTTAATTATTAAAAATTGCGCAGATTAAACTGTTAAACCTTTTTTTGACAAAGGCAGTAATTTTCCATAATTCCACATTCATATTCTTTCATTTGCAGCCAATCGCGAGTTTATATCTTTTAAAACGAACTTTTAACAATAATTTTAGTTAAACTTAAAACAAATATATTTTTCTCTATAAAATTTATGTTGAAAATGTACTAACTTTAGCGACCTCTAGTGGCGACAATAAGATATATTTATAAATAAGTCTTTTTTATACGAATGAGTTATTTAGTTGTCTATTGAAAAATATAAGATTCATTAACATTAAAGACATGATCTTGTTTTTGATTTTTGTCCATTGAACAAAGCACTGTGCATCGCCAGGCCATTAACGTGTCACAGGCCACTAGAACAAGAAACGTAGGAACAAAATTAACATATTTTGAGAAATATTAAAATAAGAGCTTAGTTTTACTTAAAATATATACATATTTACTTGTATATGAGTTTTTGTCTTCGTAGGATACCGTTAACCTATTCGCAGGTATGACCAAAAAAATTATTGTTTTTAACGGCAGTTTCAAAACTCCAATTTCAAATTTTTAAAAATTTTGTTAAAAAAATTTCAAAATTTGTTGATCATCACTTGGTGATTTATTGCCAACATAATAGGGAATAAAAATGTGAAAAAATTATGTCAATACCTCCTATAGTTTTTCCGTACCTGCGATTTAAATTTTGCGATTTTCGAGAAAAACTAATTTTTTGGCCATATTTTTGCGAATAAGCCGAATTTCCTTACTGTTACGATTTTTAAGTAAAAGCTATTCAGAATGTTGTAGTCCATGTAATTTTAAATATAGTCTGAAAGTTTTACTAAAATCTGAAAACGTTAACCCTTAAATCGAGAAGGTCAAAGGTCAAATTTTTCAATATTTGGAATTTCTCATGGAAAAATAGCGAAATGTTATATATTTTTGGTCCGATTTTGATGAAACTCAAGAAAAGTATAACATAATGTCTAGTATTTATAATAACAGCACAAAAATTAAAATTAACCCTTAATAGCACTTGGGGTCTATTTGTAATTTACGTAAGGTGGTGATCCTAAATGATATATAAGAAAAACTAGTTTTGAAGAGTCACTCAGAACTGCTGGGTATCGTCAAGAAGATGTGTATGTATGTATTTGCAGTAAAAGTATGTGTATTGGTAGAACAATAGCAATAATTTCAATTTACCCCTTTAGCAATTTTTCTAACAAAACAAAAAGTTACAACAAAAAAAATGAGAGCAAAAAGGGCTTTTCTTATTGCAATATCAATAAATTGACTACTTGTAAAAGAATTTTCTCTCTGGTTTTTTTTATGGAAAATGGAAAATAGAAAATATGTATTGTATATATTTTTTAAAATTGTTTGCATGTATGTAAATGGAAAAAAAAACACAACTATAACAATGGCAACAATATACAGATTTACATCGATTTACACACATATGTATGTATAAGTGTGTATTTTTTTTATTGTAGATATATAAAATAGATTTATAATAAAATACAACAATTCATATAAACACATACATATACACACATGATGATACTTGTGTATGTAGTTATTTTGATTTTACTTGTATTGTTAAATGTTGCAACTGTTGTTGCATGTTTTATAATAGCATTCGTTGCAGCACTAGTTGTAGATAATACAAAATTTTATTCAAGTGATTGCTTTTTCTCAATAAAGATTTTTTTCTTATTTTTTGTATTTTTTTGTTGTTTATAGTTTTTAGTACTTAAGTAGATAAAGTAAATATTTATTGTAGTTATTGTAAAGAGTTTAGAATTATATTATATTTATATAAGATTTTATATATGTATATAAGTACATACATACATATATTAAACACTTTATTTGTATATACACCTAGACCTATTATTGACTGGTTTAATAGAAAAATATTTAAAGTTGTTAATATTTGTTGGATTCTTAAACAGTAATGAAAATATACTGTTATATTATATAAAGCTGCTTTAACCATTTCAACATTTTTATAAGTTTTTTAACAATAGCATAGTCACAGTAATTATTTATATGATTCTGGTAACCATAATAAAGTAAAGTTAAGAATCACATGATTGTCGCAATCATATATATAGTTGTAGTAACTATATATATGTTTATGGCAATCATGTTCATGATGAATCATTATATCATAATATGGTTTTCTCAGATTACGATTCATCATAAAAATGGTTGTCACAAACATATACTTATTTACTTCATGATTGCTGCAATCATGTGATTCGTAACTTTACCACATTATGGTTACCGCAAATTATATACATAATTATAGTGACCATAATATTGTTCAAAAACTTGTATAATGTGTTTTTTGTTTTAGATGTTTAAGAAATCTTTAGTAAATATTTAAAAAAGATCTGGTTTCTTTACCCAGGTGAAGTGTATTTAATATTCGTTATAGTCCACTATTGATCTCCAAATTGTTTAAACTATATTGTTATTTGTATGATATATTACATTATGTACACATTTATAAATTTATTTATTTGTACATACTTACATATGTCTACATATAAATTTGTATTTATATAATAAAAAATAATCTATAGACAAACAAAAAAAACATTATATTGTTTTTTGCAACAAAACAAAAAAGCCAATAAAAAAGTCAGCAATTTAAAGTAGAGCAACAAATGTTTGTTTGCTAAATAATATTGATTACAAATATATTTTTATTATTATTACTTTATGTAAACATTTCATGTACATACATACATATGTACTCATATGGCTAGAGAAATATTATTTGCTGATACCAACTCACTGGGGAAAACAAACATAGGGGAAGAAAAATCTAGACATAGAAAAAATTATTCAAAAGTGTTGATGAACTTAATATAGTATCTTCGTCTGCCTGCTAATTTTATTAATTTCCAAAATATGGGTAACTTTTTATAATGAAAATTTCCAATGCTTGCGAAAATAGCAAGAAAACGAACGGAACAATTTGACAAAAAACAAATTATAGAAAATAAAAGTTTTAAATATTTTTAAGTATTAAAATTAAAAAAAAATATATTTTTTTTTAATTTTGAAAAAAAATCAGTTTTAAAATTTCGAAATTTTTTTTAATTTTGAAAAAAAAATATTTATAATGAAAAAAAAAATTTAAAAAAATTAACTCGGGTTCAAAAAATATTTTCCACATTTTGACCTATTGTAGGTCTGACTTACTATGGTGCTATATATGTATGTACGTTGCACAGTGGCGGCATTTGAGTTTTTTCGTTGCAAAATTCATAACTTTTGAACCAAATAAGATAATCAAAAAAATCATATGATAGATAAATGATCAAATAGAGTGTCCAAAAAACCGGAAAATTTGAAAAACCGGTTTCCGGTTTAACCGAAAAAGTGTGTTTTTGAAAAAACCAGTTTTTATTATTGTCTTTTAAAAAAACCGGTTAAACGGTTTCGGTTTTTGTCTTCAAAAAACCGGTTTATATTAAATTTTTATTTAATAAGAAAAAGGTCTCCTTATTTTTATTTTTTTTTATTAGGAAAGGTGTTAAGAATTGTGTACTAAATCTTCGGAAATTTAGCATTTTTGACTTCTCTATCTCTATCTTTATGCAATTATTTTATATCTTTTACGAAATATTATCAAATGCTATAATTTTCTATAAAATAAATTAATATTTTTAAAAATGATATCAAAGGATTTCATTAATATGTTTAAATGAGCTTTATAAAATATATTTCATTAAAACCTGTTAACCGTCTTACAAAAACCGGTTTGTCAAAAAACCGAAAATTTTAAAAAAAACCGAAATCGGAGTAGCTTACAAGGATGAAAAAACTGGTTGGCCTGTTTTCGGTTTTGGATACTCTATGATCAACCTATGAAATGCGTGTTTGAAAAGTGTTCTACGCCTTTTAGGTGCCTACTAGGGTATTCGAATTAATCGATTTTTCTCTTGTTCGAAAAAAACGAATAATTCGAATAAGAGATTTTAACTTGTTCAAATAATTCGATCACACGTTTAAAATTAATCGAATTATTCGAATAATTTAAATTTTTTAAAAAATTAAAGAATGAAGTTTTGATGTCGGTTTTTTAATATTTTATTGTTAAAGAAAAACAAAAAATAACGCTATAGTTAACAATTCAAGTATTGATAATGTTAAAAAACATTCGAAAACAAAGTCCATCATTAAATTTTCAACAGAAATATTATGATCAGATTAACTCCCAAACAATCTACAAAACAATTCACTAGCAAACCCTTTAGTTTCAGTTTTGGAGCTAAGCTTTAAAAACTTTGAGCTAGTTGGACGTGATCCTGAATTCAAATACAATATAAACGTATTAAGAACTTTTTTATGTCGTTCATTAATTCGGATTTTAAATTGAGTAACTAATTCTTTAGTAAATTAATTATTCACTATTTTTAAATTATTTATAACAAATTGTATTATACATCAAGCTATATCAACGTTGCCGAATCTTTGCTTAATAAAGTGGTCTTGGGGAAATACACAATAAAGGGAGTCTGTCCAAAGTTTGATATCATTGTCAGTGAACGTGGCTAATTTGAAGTCAGGCAGTGCATGATTGACGCTTTTACAAATACGCAAAAAGTTTATTACCATGTTAGACAAAGATGTTCAACGATGTTCAAAACTCCATGTTCAACGATGTTCAAAACTCCATGCTTTTCTTTCAACAAAACGTTAGTTTGCAATATTTGTGTTTATCATTCGGTTTATTAAATATTTTGCAACTCTTGCGTACGCGGTTAATAACGTTAGTTATATATATTTTAAGATCATGGCCTTTATCTATTTCAATGTAATCATTATAAATGTCATCCTCAATATCACATTCGACGATAGACTTGCCAACCGTCCCGTTTTCGACGGGACAGACCAGTTTTAGAGTCGAATGTCCCGTGTCCCGGCGATACTCTGAACGGGACGCCATTTGACCCGTTTAAAAAAAAAACATAACTTTTTCATTAATTAACACAAAAAATATAAAAAACTCAAAAATTGGAAATACCGATAACCAAGGATGCTTTATTTTCTGAAATATAGTATTTTCTAAAAACTGAATATCACTATTTAACAATATACATACATAGGTACTTAGTGCATTAACTTCTATGAGTTTCAATAAACTCATTAGTAAACATTATTTAACTTTCATGAAAAATAAATGGCACGATACTCGCTCTAGGATGCTTGTACCTTTAGTTAAAGGTGAGTTGTTGGTCCATTGAAATGGACTGAGTTTGTTGAAGTTATTACTTCAAATAATAATAAAAAAGCTGATAAATGCGATTAAAAATATAAATTTAAAATTATGGACTGAAATAGGTAAACTTTATTAAATAACCCGCTGCGCTTCGTTACTCCTACGTAGTAAAATAAGAAATTTTAAATATTTTTTTAATGAGGTAAAACAAATTAGGTAAAATTATAAAAAATAAATTTTCAGACAAAGTTTAAAGAATCTCGCAATTTTAATTATACAGATATTCAAAATTTACTATGTACTTTGAATGGAAAGTTTCACACCCACTGTTCCGATCTAGACCATTTTAGCTTAATTCTGTACAGTGATAAGAATTTGATTCATACAAAGTTTAAATACATTACAATTAAAGTACTCCAGATATTCGAAATTAACTATATACTTTGTATGGGAGGTGTCACTCCCACTAATCCAATCCCGACCATTTTACAGCCAAACTATATAAAATGATAAGCGAGCTTTCGGACAAGTTTGAGGAATCTCGCAATTATAGTTCTGAAAATATTTATTTTCCTTTGTGTGGTAGGTGACTTAAACCTTGTTCCGATTCTTCCCAATTTGGTTAAAATTCATGTCGTGATATGAAATTGATTCATATAAAGTTTGAAGAATTTCACAATTATAGTACTCCAGATATTCGAAATTAACTATTTACTTTGTATGAGAGATGCCACGCCCACTAACACAATAACATTTTCACCCAAAAAATTTAGAATAGCAAGGGTGATATTAGGGCAAAATTTTAAGACTTCCACAATTATAGTTCTCCAGATATTCGAAAATAACTATTATATAAAGTTCGAAGACTTTCACAGTAATAGTTCTTCAGATTTCACACAATTGAAATTAATGTGTTATTGTTGATTTTAATAAATAAAATAGGATAATAACACTGCTTCAAAATAACACTATTTGTCAGAACTTGAAAAGCGACCTAATGGAGGTTGTATGCCTAGGTGAGGACATGCTAACACAGTTTTCAAAGATTTTATTAAAAAAGTCAAATTTTTTTTTTATTTTTTTTTTCGTAATTTTTCAAATTCAACAATAGTTATTTTAATTTTTTTCTATGAAAACCAATTTTTTTTTGCACAGTGCTTTAAAGACAATTTTATATAGACAAAAAGGAGATATTACTTATTAAAATCGGTTTATATATTTGCAAAAGTTATTAAACTTTTTCGAAAAAAGTTCGAAAATATTTACCCTGTTTTTTTTATATTTATATGCGCTGTGGGAGAAAATACTCAAAAAGGTATTAATGAAAAGTTGAATAACTTTTACAGTTTTCATCCGATTTGAAAAATTAAAACCATGTTTTATTAAGAACTTTTCTTTATACATTGATATAAATTTGTATAAGCAATGAAAAGCGACACAAATCAAAAAAGATCGTAACAAAAACAATACTTATAACTTACAAATGTATCAATAAATGCATGTCATTTTGAAGCGTAATGAGTTTTCTTTCCCAACACGTTAAAAAAAATAAAAACTGAACAAAAACTGACTGAGTTACAGATCCATAAGTTGAAAAACATCACTGTAAACGGTTTTTTCAGAACAAAATAGTTTGACACAATTTGTAATGTACTCAGCAAGTCCTATAACCCACGCTAGGTCATTTTCCATGTTTTTTCCATCGTTCTCTGATCATTTAGTGGTGTCCCGTTTTAGAAATTTCAAAAGGTGGCAAGTCTATTCGACGACCGTTTCAAAATCACATTCTCCTCACATTCAACTCCACTTTAAATTAAAATTTTGATTATTAATTGCGATTCTTCTAATATTTCGCCAGCTAAATAACAAATATTTTATTCCGTACCTTTTATTTTCATTGGTTCAAGTCCTAAGTTAAACATTTTGAAAGATTTGTTTTTAGAATTGTAACTTCTTGCAGTAATATTTATATATTTATAGAAGGAGCTATCGGAACACTCATCTACAGTGATCGAAAGTCCCTTTGTCTTTAGTTATTTGTCGAATTTCAGAAACAATACAATTTTTGTGAGTCATTATTACTTATTTAAATTTGAAATTATGAAACATTTTAAGCAATTTAATAAATTTAAATATATATGAACATTTATTCGTTTTATTCGATTATTCTACATAAAATTGTTCGAATTATTCGTTATTCGAAAATGGTAATTTTTAAATTGTTCGAAGAATTAGTCGTAAGAAATTATTCGATTAATAGAACGATCATTAGTCGAATGAATACCCTAGTGCTTACTTATGATTTGGCAAATTTGAAATTTGGGGAAAAATCAATTTTATGGGAAGTAAATAAAATATTTTTTTAAATTTTTGATTTTTTTATGTTTTTTATTATGACACCAGAAAAGATTTAAAAAAAATAATTTATTTTTTAATTTTTTTGTAAAATATTCCAGAAAAGATTTAAATTTTTTCTTTAATTTTTTGTAAAATATTGTTCACAATCCGTATAAAAATGTATATCCAATGGGGTTTCACTGTTAACATATTTTTGGAACCATGTCTTTTTTCAAAATTTTTCCTCTAGCAAAAAATTAGGCAAGAACGGTCAGCTGATTGGCATAATTTTTTCATATTTTTATTCCCTATTACGATCTCAATAAATCCCAGTGTGATGTTCAAAAAATACTGAAATTTGTTTAACAAAATTTTTAAAAATTTGAAAATGGAGATTTGAAACAGCCGCTAAAAAAAATTGTTTTTGGCCATACCTGCGAATAGGTTAACGGTATTCTACGAAGACAAAAACTCATACACAAGTAAATACGGATATATTTTAAATAAAAATTAGCTTTTATTTTAAGTTTTCTCGAAATATGTTAATTTTTTTTCCTAAATTTCTTGTTCAAGTGGCCTGAGACAGGTTAATGGTCTGGCGAATTTGTAATAACTTTAAAATTTTTTAACCAGATTTTGTCATTTATACCTTATTACAACGATAATTACGTACACATTTCGATTAATTTGTGCTCAATTGCAAAAGTATTTATTTGGTTGCAAAATTTTTACAAAAACTGTAAAATCTCCTTGAGTCATTTTGACCCAAAGGAGATACAGGGTTAATTTCCAAAAAAAAAAATTAATATAATATTCATTAACATAAATAAATCTACATATTTCTAGAAAACAATGGAGAAAGTTTCGAGTTTCACCTATTTATTTCATATAAATAGGTGAAACCAGAAATCGAAATCGTTGTCCGATTTGGCTCAAATTTTCAGCACTTAACTTTTAGGCCTAGTGTCACAATATTCCATCCGGCACTCTTTGAAATTTAAAAAAAAAATCGGCTGTCACTCTAGTGTATATTTTCTAAACCAAAAATCTGATTGTAATGAGTTTATATTTTAAATCATTGGAACAAGCCAAAGATCTTTGAAATATTTATTACTACTAGGACCGCCTGGTGGTCAAAATTCGACCACTAATAACGATGTTATACAGTTACTTTTGAGTACATATATGCAAAAATATTTTTCACGTGTGTGTACAAATGAACGTGTATGTATTTAGATGTGCATAAACATGTTGTTGTTGTTTTTCAAGTAAATTTAAAACGCTTTTTACTACTTTTATGGAAAGAATTTTTTAAAAAAAATTTATATTGTGCACATCTAGAGAAAATAACCTTTTAAACCATATAAGTTTCATCAATATTGGTGGACAATAACATACTTAAAAGTGCACCACAAAAAAACGTGTGGCCTATTTATATATAAGATATATCCATTTTGTCTATATTACTGACTTAGTAATCCAGATATAGATCAAAAATAGGTAAAAAAAATCGAGGTTGTCGTGGGTTTTTCCTTAAATCTCAGCCATTTGTGAGCCGATTTTCTCGATTTTAATCATGTTTATAGTAACTGTAACATGCTATGGTTCCGCTACCATATAAATAATTATAGTAATCTTAATATGTATAGTTAAATAATTTGTAACCATAACCGCCGTGATCATAAACAACTATATTATATATATATATTATCTGCATGTTTATTTTGGTTTAATTTAGCATTAAAAAATTCTCGATAATGAAAAGATTTATTTTATTATTTTTCCATTTTATACTTGCTCTAGTTTTACCAACCACAGTCCTTACATAATACATAATTTATTACATTTTCCTCTCTTTTTGTGTTAATATAATTATATCCACAAAGTAATTGATGTGTAAAATGTTTTCTAATCCAAATAAACAAATTGTTTTAAAGTCAAAATATTACAAACTTTGCAGTATTTCTAAACTTGACATCCACTCGTAACTCATGCATACATTTTTTTTATATATATTTTTGTTTCTTCTATGCTTTCCAAATGCCAGCAATTACATTTGAAGTTTTTTTTTTTTGGAGAAAACGAATTATTCATTCAGTTATTTTTCAAATGTCACTTTAGCATTTAAATTGCAGAAAAATAGAAATAGTTAAACTGAAATGACTGTAAAGCAACTGCAAACAAACAACAACAAAAAATACATGCAGAACAAAACAACTATGGAAAAGTAAAGAATGTAAAATAAAAAACTAATTTGATTTTTTTTTTGTTATTGTTGTTTTTGTTTTCGTTTACTGTATTCAGTTGCTGTTGTTTTATTTGTAACAGTTGTTTCGTTGGAACATCTTTTCATTTTCATTTCAATTTTCATATTATTATCCTTGTAACCATTATGCAATTTGAAATGAGAAAAAAAAACACAACTGAAATGCATTTTTCTATATTCTTTTAACACTCTCACAACACAGTGATGTTACTGTTACAACTGTAGGATGGTCCTTATTTTCGACTTTTTTGATTTTCATTGGTCCCAAGGTCTTCAATAATTTTACATTATATATAAGTCATGCTCGGTCACACGCTGCAATACCTTTTAAAATCTATTCAGAATGAAGTGGTTGGGATGTTTCGCTTCACACGCTTTATAGTCCAGACCGTGTCCCGTTCGATAAAGTTTCCAAAATTGGCTGGATTCGTTCTTGGAATCAAAAGATGAACAGTTCAGAATCCATATTTTGTCAAAATGATATATTTTTTTAAATTTATTAACTTGTCCCAAAACTCAAAAATTTAAATAAAATATTTTTATATGACAAAGAACAATTGTGGACCCTAAATCTTGCAAATCAATTGCATTTTTACTTTAATCAAGGTTAGTTTATTATAAAAAATAAACTAAAAGATAAATGAGGTGGTTAGTTTATTAACCACCGTGGAGGTTGGCATTAAAAATACAAAATCTAATAATTTTGACTAATTCTCTGACCAAACAAACGAAATAACTAAGTAGCACTGAATTCGATGAACAATAAACACTCTGTGCATTTTTAATTAAATGCGTGAAAGTCCCTCAGAAAAACTGCGGCTTACAATATTTTCAAATTAATATGTTAATCTAACAAGAGCAAAAAACATTAACGATGACTTCACAAAATGTAATTGTTTAGCAAAATGCCAATAGATGCCAATAAACTATGTTTTAAAGACTATAGAAAAGGTGGTTAGCAAAGTGACCACTAAACCGCAAAGAGTTAAGATGAAAATCGAAATGTTGAAATGTAAGAGCCACCCTAATACTCACTCTCTAATTCTGGCAAACAGACAAACGCATACACAAAGCCATGTTTATGCAAACTTAGCAGCATTTTTTTTTTTTTGTTAACAATTGTTTTATTTCCTAAAGAAAAACATCCGACTCACATTCATGTACATTTGCAAATGTATGCAAGGATATTCACTTTCAGATACGTATGTTTGAATGTATGTTTTCACAATGAGCATGTGTGTGTGTTTATTCTCTTGATATGTGCATATCAAGTGCTCGTAAATCACTTCAAATCGTTTTGTTTGCTGCGTTTTTCCTGCAACACAACAACTGCTGCTGCTGTTAGTGTTGAATGCTTTCTACTACTGCTGCCTGCGACTGCCATCGTTGCAAACGTTATTACAGTTAATAAGGACGAAGATTATTTAAACTGGAGGGGAAAACAAATCCTATCAATTAATAACAATTATTATTATTGTAACAAAAACAAAACACATGTAAAATTTCCACTCAAAGTAAAGTGAAAAAGAGCGAATTTACTTAATTGTGAATAAATTCAAAAACAATCCATAGATTTTTATGCCCTATATCTTATTTTGTTCCTATTATATGTGGCTTTGCGATAAAGTAATAAATATGACCAATTTCTACAGTTTTCGATTTTTCATGATTTTTTTAAAACAAACAAATTTGCTATTTTTACATAAAAAAATATATTTTTTGCTTCAATTTGTTACTTCAACGCCGAAAATACTGAGCAAATTGAAACGCAATATATACATGAAAATATGTATATAGCCTGAGGATAATGTTTTTATAATTCAATCAATCGAAAGAAGAACAGTAACTACTCAATTTTATATATATCAAAAAAAACTAAAATTTTGTGAAAATGAGCAAATTCACTTAATTGTGAATAACTGCGAAAGGAATCAATCCATATTTATGACGGATATCTTATATTGTTGTTATTATATGTGGATTTAAGATAAAATAATAAATCTGAACCATTTTTACCGTTTTCGATTTTTCAATATTTTTTTAAAACAAAAAAATATTCTATTTTCACGTAAAAATATGATTTTTGCTTCAATTTGTTATTATAACTCTGAAACTACTGAACCGATTGAAACGCAATATATATGTGAAAATTTATGCATAGCATGGGGAAAATGTTTTCAATATTTAAGCAATCGAAAGAAATGCACTAACTACTAAATTTTATGTATATCAAACAAAAACTAAAATTTTGTGAAAATGAGCGAATTCACTTAATTGTGAATAAATTCAAAAAGAATCAATCCATTTTTATGATTGATATCCTAATTTGTTCCTATTATATGTGGATTGACGATAATGTAATAAATATGAACCATTTTTACCGTTTTCGATTTTTCATGATTTTTTTAAAACAAAAAAATTTTCTATTTTCAAGTAAACATATGTTTTTTGCTTATATATGTTGTTATAACTCCGAAACTACTGAACCGATTGAAATGAAATATATATGTGATAATTTGTACATAGCATGGGGAAAATGTTTTCAAAATTCAATCAATCGAAAGAACAACATTAACTACTCAATTTTATGTATATCAAACAAAAACTAAAATTTTATGAAAATGAGCGAATTCACTTAATTGTAAATAAATTCAAAAAGAATCAATCGATTTTTATGATTGATATCCTAATTTGTTACTATTATATGTGGCTTTGAGATAAAGCAAAAGCCTTGAACAATTTCCGTCGTTTTCGATTTTTTATGAGTTTTTTAAAACAAAAAAATGCTATTTTCACTTAAAAAATATATTTTTTCTTCAATTTGTTATTATAACTCCGAAACTACTGAACTATTAAAGGTTATGTAAATCTCATACTTTCCAAGTTTACTTTAATAATATCGGACTAAACCTTTTTGAATTATCATTAATTATGTGGAGAAACGTTTAACAAAATTTATAATTTTACTTAAAAATTTAAAAAAAAATCTCTCCATAGCACTGTGGTTCCAAATCAAAATCTAGATGGACAAAATTATGAAAATCGGTATCTTCAGAATTTGGAAAAACTAAGTTTTTGCGGAAACTGACAATCTGCTTTCATCCAATACAAATGTGTTTTTCAATTGGACATTTCGTTTTCTCGACAGAAGCGCCAGAAGTTCAACAAATTTTGAATCATATTTTCGTTAATTTTATTTAATATTTTACTGCTTTACTAAATTAGATATATCTCAATTGTTTTACCATATAGAAATTCATACTTCAAAATATAGATAAACATTAATATAGGCTTTTATTAAATGTATATCTTATATTTATGGGCCCCTCCATTTTCCTGTTATAGTCCTTTAAACTTGGTTCTCAAATGTACTGATATTTTTTTGTTCTATGAATGTTATATAGCTTGCCAAAAAAAAAGACCGTCGAAGCCCGTCATATGACTATATACATCATTTAAAGAAACTTCTGGGGAACGTCTTTGTAAAAAAATTGTAGATCTCATATTTTCTAAGTTTATTTTAATAATATCGGACTAAATCTTTCTGATTTATCATTAATTGTGTGAAGAAACGTCTAACAAAATTTATAATTTTACTTAAAAATTTTAAAAATATCTCTCCATAGAATGGATTTTAAGTTTTAACTTAAAATCCATAAGTCCTGCAATTCTGCTCCTACTTGACTACTTCCCCACCTTATCAATGCTGCTATTTTTGCTATTGTTTTTACACACATTCCCACATTTAATGCAGTACTTTTTGAAGCATGTTGTATTTTGTTTTTGTTTTTACATTCGCACTTGTATTTTATTCCTTTTTTTATATCTACTTTTGTCCATTTTTTATTTTATCTCTTTTACTGTTGGGGTTCAATTTGCATTTGTTAAAATTGCCTTTAAGCACATTTTCCGTTGTATGTTTCTCAGCTCTCTACTGTTAGCGTAGAGTATTATTTGTTGTTTTTATTCCGTATAAAATTATTTACAATTTTATATGTTATTTGCATAAATGACATGAGTGTGTTGCTTTTTTTATGTTAAAAGTAAAACGGTATTTGTTATTTAAAAGTCACATAATTCATGATGTTTAATGTTAATTTTCTTCAAATGAAATTAATCGTTTTCTTTTAGCCTTATACTGGAGAAAAGCTAATGTTCAGAAAGAGAAATGCAATTTAAAGGAACTAGGTTAACACAATGTTGAATTTATTAACTTTCACATTCAAGATCTAAATTTAATACTTAAAATGTATTATACCTCTTAATAAAATCGAATTCATTTCCAATTCTTAAAAAACTACTGCACGTTGCTGAACGGGGCAATTCTGAAGACCTGTATAATGTAATGAAACAAATTACAAGAGAATATTTGGTTTCGCGAATATATATTTACATGGTTGATCTTAGCCTCAGCTCAACCCGATTCGTTGTTTTCATAGAATCCAAAAAACTTTAAAAAAAATCGAAATAATTTTTTTTTAAGCTGCCTTAAAGTATGCTTTAGTTTATAATAATTTAATAGTTTATGGCCCAAAACACTTAATTCCTTTAGCTTTTCTTACTAATTTATATTGACCTACCTAAACCTAGAATCATTCCTAGGAAGTTCATATGTTCTAGGAAGTTGTTTATTAAGATCTTAGGTACATTGTAGTTGATTGAAAACAAAATTGAATTTTTAAAGTTTTTTGAGATTTTGATCTTGAGGATGAAGTTTTTCTGATTTTATATGTTCACAGTTTTTGTTTTTTATGACAAGCGCTACAACTTTGCCTCAGAGAGTAAATCAAAATTCCGAACTGTTGGAAAGATTTGAGCCTGAGAAAATGCTCACTTTTTTGCAAAAATTACAAAAAATTAAAATTGCATGACTTTGGGCAAGACTGGGAGACACGGTCTTTTTTTTGGTCTTTTATCACATACTGCTGTCCGTATATGGATATTTTTATATACTGTGTTATTGAACATTATAGTGTAAACAAGAAAGTTTTTCTTTGCTTCCAAAATTGAATTGAAAAAAAAGCGAGATATGGTTTGTGCGGTTCAGACACGGTTTGTGCTGGTCAGCCAAAAAGTTTGAAGACCAAGAATTGCTGGCATTACTTCATGAAGATTGTTGTAGTACTCAACAATAACTTTGGAAACTACTCAAGCAGAAAACGTTTGCGAGCAGCAGGATTTATCCAAAAGCAGGGAAATATGGTATCATATTAACTGAAGCTGAGAGACCCTTAAAGACGATTTTGAATGTTGGAAATGATGCTGGAACCCTATAAAAGAAAATGATTTTTGCAACGAGTCAATACTTGTGATGGAAAATAGATCCATTACAAAAAGCCGAATCAACACCAACGCTAAATATCCATGACGCTAAAGTAGTTATCAGTATTTGATGAAATCAAATGGGTCCTATCTATTTTGAGCTGCTGAAATCTGATGCATTTAAAGCGAGCATTGGCCGAAAAACTGCCAGAATATGCCACCAATATAGTATCTAGAATTAAGTGGTTAGGATGTTTTGCCTTTTTATAGTCCAGACCTTGCCCAGTTCGACCACTATATGTTTCGATTGATGCAGAACGCTCTCTCCGGGATACGCTTCACTTTGGAACAGAGATTTTGCAAAAATAAGAGTATTTGGAAAATTATTTGGTTAAAATAATAAAAAGTTCTTTCGAAATATTGTCCAAAATATTGAGCGAAATAAAAGTTTGAGGTACATGTAGAAATATGCGAAAATATTCGTATCTTGAGAGGCGTTATGTTTTCTTTTAATTTCTTACACTAATTTTTGGATAATTTTATAATAAGTAAAATTTAGTATCGTACGTGACATACCGTACGTGACAGATTTTTCTCTTATAATAAAACAATATATATTCTGTAAATATATATTCTGTAAGTATACAAAAACTAAAAAATTGAATTGAAAATATACATTCGGTTTCAATAAACAATTTGGCAATAGCAAAAAACAATCAGAGCTAAATTCATTTCAAACTACAAGCTAATTGGGAGCCTAGTTTTCGCCGTAATTTTAGCCTAAAACATACCTAAAATATTAAAAAAATAAATATAATCAGATTAAACTATTATTTTTGTTTTTAAAATATTGTAATATGATCTAAATACTTTCACATAAAAAAGTTTGAAGGGTTTTTGTGTTTTCAGTCATGGTATCGATTCTCGTGGAATTGCCAATATGTTGATAAATTTAAGTTAAAAAATCGCCAATTGTACATTTTGGTTACTAAAAATCGTCAAAATTTCGAAAAATCATCAAATCTTGTCATTTTAAATTAAATCATATTCTCTAATTTGTTTTTTAGATATTACATCAACCTAAAATTTTAAATTGATGTAATGTTGATGTAATATCTAAAAACTATAATTTTTTACTATAATTTAGATGTTATAAACACAACTTCACAAAAATCACGATGACGTATTAACTATTGATTTAAACACAAACAAATATTGTTCATACTCATACATTTTAGTATAGTATACTTAGCGGGGGGCTTTAGTTCAATCAATATTACATATCAAGCATACATATAGGTATATAATTTATGTGTTTAACACTTTTTTGCTTAATTTACTAAAACTGGCAAAAGTTTGCTATTATACAGTAGCAACAGTATTAAACATTAATTGCTAAAATTAAACTCAATTGCTAAAATATACGCAACGCTTAAATTGCTGACAATTATTCAAATAAAATATTCCCAAAAGATTTAAACACCATAATGTAAATTTATACTAAAATCAGAGAAATAAATTTAACATTTTTAAAATTTTTAACATTTTATATTAAAACAAAGATCCCCTACATTACCATATTACCCAAAGTAGTCGACTTCCAGTCATTATTTCAAGTAAAAGTGTGTTTAATATCTTTAACCCTTTAATGCATATTGTTGTCAATTGTCTACATTCCAGTTCCACTAAATTTTAGACGAATATAAGCATGATACTAATTCAGATTATAATTCCGAAAAATCAAATGGAGTACGAAAAGTTGCAGCTAAAGAAATTTTAAATCAAACTAAAGCTAAAGGAAATATAATAAATAAAAATCAACTAAATATTTGATACTGAAAACAAGTAAGAGAGCTATATTCGGATGTGCCGAATCTTATATACCCTTCACCAAATTATACTTTAAAAATTATTTTTTCAAATAATTTTAAGTAAATAAATTTAATTTTTTAATTGTTTTTTAAAATTTTTTTTAAAAAAAGTTTTTTCCAATTTTTTTTAAAATTTTTTTTTTTTAATTTTTTTTTTATATTTTTTTTATATTTTTTTTTTAATTTTTTTTTGGAAAAAAAATGTATGACAAAAAAAAATTTTTATGAAAAAAAAATTCGGGTTAAAAAATATTTTTCCCGATTTTGATCCATTGTAGGTCCAACTTACTATAGCCTTATCTACATCGTTGCAATGGACTTTGAAACATCTATCATTAGATATCCATATTGTCTATATTAATGACTTAGTAATCCAGATATAGATCAAAAATAGGTCAAAAATCAAGGTTGTCCCGGTTTTTTGCTCATATCTCCGTTATTTATGGACCGATTTTGCTGATTTTAAATAGCAAACTTCTCGAAAGCATGTCTGACAGAATTATTGAAGATTTGGATCCCGAAGATATCTGGGGTCTTCAGAAAATTGATTTCAACAGACAGACGGACATGGCTTAATCGACTCCGCTATCTATAAGGATCCAGAATGTATATACTTTATAGGGTCGGAAATGAAAAATGTAGAAATTACAAACGGAATGACAAACTTATATATACCCTTCTCACGAAGCTGAAGGGTATAATAAAAGTAAAAATCATGCATTGAAGGGTTAAGTTATAATATTTATGTCTGTCATAATCAAAACTCCTCAAGAATCAAGGTGGCGTATGAGCAATATTGATGTAAACACAAACAAATATTGTTCATACTCATACATTTTAGTGTAGCATACTTAGCGGGGAGCTTTATTATGCTACATACAAATTGTTCAATTAATATAAAATATCAAATACAATTTATATGTAAAACAATAAGGGTCCTCATGTAAATGCTTAAAAGCCTCGCAAACTGTGCAATCTGTGCATTTTTACACTCTCGCAAATGAAATGTCAAAAAATGTATGGAAATTCGTTTGCACAACTCCGATAAGTTTGCGCGACAATTTAGACTCGCAAACTTGAATTTATTGTGCATTTGATGAATCAGCTGCTTTTGTTTACTTTTATTTATAAGAAATCTAAATCAAATAAAATATAAAAATTTTGTGCATGTGAAAATTGTGTAACTTTGGAACAGAATGATTGTATTAAATGACATTGTGTATGAAAACATTAACCAACAGCTAGAACATAAACAAAGTCCTCCATACTATGTATACCACCGTTTGTTCCAAAGATTTAACTTTCATTCAACATTTTAAAATTAAAATTTATACAATTTGAAAAAAAATTATTAAAGCTTTTGTTGAATTTATGTATTTTTATTTGACAAATATAAATTTTCTGTATAAACTTGCACAAAATTGAAAAAGTGGGTTCATGAAACATGTCGCGCAAATTTGCCCATTTGCACAAATGGGAAACTTAAGCGTTTAAATGAGTACCCTTAATGTTTGCCAAAAGAACGAATTTTCCTCTAGTCGACTTTTCAGATATTACTTCAAGCAAAAGTGTGTTTAAATCCTTTATACTATGCATAATACTTATTTCTCTGAAAAATCACACTGACGTAAGAGCAATTGATTTATACTTAAACAAATGTTGTTCATACTCATACGTTTTAGTGTAGCATACTTAGCGGGGAGTTTGAGTAGTTTACATAAAAGTTGTGCAATTAATATTAAATAGCAATTATAAATATATTTTGTATTCATTTGTACTGCTTTGCACAATTTACTGAAACAGTTTCATTGTTGCTACTACAGTAAAATTAAATTAAAAATAAAACTTACGCAACACCAACAATTGTTAACAATTATTCAAAACAAACTGTTCCCAAAAGACTTAAATTTATAGCAAATACCAGAGAAATAAAATTTAAATTTTAAATATTCAAAAATTATAAATCACAACTGCACCACCACACACCAGCAGTAGCAACAGCAACAGCAAAAGGGACTGTGTGAAAAGAGCATAAAACATTTATAGAGAAAAAAAAAACAAACAAAATTCTAAACAGTATTGTGTTTGTGTTGTGGTTTAGTATTCATAAAATTAAAATATACTAAATTAAACCTCAATGAAATGTTTATGAAGTGTTGAATTGAAAAATATACAACAGGTATAGAAAAAATAAACGTGTGTATATAAACAAAAACCTGTTAATATTTCAACCTTTGCAGGGACTTTTTTAATAAACTGTTTGCATGTTCTAGGAACTTTGTACACAGAAATAATGAATGAATCTAAAAACCAAAAAAAAAACTACACCATTTCACAAAGATTTCTTAAAAACTTATAATGAGACATTCAACTACATCATACATTTAAATCATTTAGATTTTATATTTTTAGAAATGGTGTTTCGTTTGCTACAACATGCCCTTAAACAAAACAATATAAAAGAAGAGAAAAACAATAAAACTAAAATGAAAACTCTGCATTACATTATAGTTTTTCAATTTGTTTTTTTGAAAATCAATGTAAAAACATAAAAACGTGTACGTGTATGTTTGTCTGTATAAATTGCGAGTGTAAAAAAAGAAAAACTTTTCAATGTCAGTTTTGCTAAAGTTAAAGTAGACACACACATAAACAAACACAACAAAAAAACCTTGATTATCGAAAAGTTCATGTACATGTTGTACAATTTTAGTATTTCTTTTTGCTGTTGTTCACACTACAGCTGCTGCTAGCTACCTGTTCAGACCCACTAACAGTCATACAACAAATCAACAGGAATTGAACTGAACACACACACAAAACATAACAGACACCACACCATTTTACACACAAACACACATACACCCACTTACATCTGTATTGAAACAAACAAACAGACGAACAAATGAAAGAGCATCTCTCAAAAATGGAGGCAAAACGAAAAGGGAATAGTTAGAAAACAAAAAGAATAACCAGCATTTGATGATAGAAAGTATTGTTGGTTTCATATTGTATTCTTGTTAGGTATTTGAGCATTCGTTTGAGTTTCCATTTCCAGCTGTTAGTCGGGTTTTTCTATCTTTTTTTTTTTGCTTGTTGAAAACTGATTTCCCAGTTGTTTGTTAATAAATACATTTTGTATGAAGGTTTGTTTGTTTTTGTGTCTTCCTAAACAACATTCATCATTAAAAAGACTAAACGTCATCATCATCTCTAATTCAAATGGTAATCAAACATATTGACAAACATTTTAACACTAGACAAACCTTAAATTTTTTCAATCTTAATGCAGCAATTGCTAAAATTTAGAGCTTAAGGCAATCAAAATCAATAAGTTGTATTAAACTCTATACATACCTTAACAAAAACGTTGATTGATTGCATTTTTTCTATTAAACTGCTTAATAAATTAAAGTATACGGAAGCACAAGGACGATGATTGCAAAATAATTATTCATAAGTATGAGAAGTGAAAATTAGGCAGTGCTTTAGTTAGTTCTTCAAGTTTCTCCAAAATAGTTCAATTATTATGAAAAATGAGTGGTGAAAAAGAGGCAATATAATAAAAAATTAAAATTTCCGAATTTTACCAGGAATTTTTTAATTTTTTTCTTTAGAATCAAAGACAAAATTCGATAAAGCGCTCCCGCCGTTCTCATGCGATTACATATATGGACTATTTCATTTTTATATATGTTTACAGATTGAATATGGACATTAGAATTACTACCATAAAGTGCTCGAAAGTTTAGTTTATTTTATGATAACTAAGCTTCTTGTTTAGTTTCATTATCAAACTCATTTTCAATCTACATTATTATGTATTTTCATTTAGAAGGGCAAGACTATCAGTTTTCTTTTGATTTTTATGAAGTAAATTTCCTTAGGAAGAGCAAATAGACCACGAATTATTAACTTCACTTTGCCACGGAGAACACACTTTTCGGTTAAAATGAGTAAGCCAGGAAGTAATATTGGACCTTAGTGATTACCAGGGAAACCGGAAATATGCTCTAAAAAAGCGTTTTAAGCGCTTTCAATATGCAGTAAAAACTTTAAAATATGCCCTTAAAATTTAAAAAAATATGAAAAGTAACATAAAATAAACAAAAATAATATGAACTAAAACAAGTATAACAAAAAAAAAATACAACATAAAAACAATAAGCTATGAAAAGGCCTCGAGAGGTATTTTTTGATGATATTTTATATATGTAAATATAAAGTCACTTCTTCAATTAAGGTTATTATTGCAATAAATTACAAAATATTGACTTAAATTTTCAAATAAAAATCGTTGTCTATTGTATCTGAAAACAGTTTTATTAATAGAAAATGTTTTTTCGACATCAGCTGGTGTAATAGGAGCAAATTTAAAAGACAATATTTCTTTAACACTTAGAACGGTTAAGTTTGAATTAGAACTAAAATTTGATATTTAGATGGCGCTATTATTAATATAGTGCTTATTTTATATTAAAAATTTTGAATTTTAAACAAAGGAAGTAAAAACCTGTAACACAACAGTGAAAAATAGGTAAGACAAAATTTGTTTTTGATAAAGTCAAAATATGCTATTAAACAGTAAAATATGCTCTAAAAACGCAAAAATATGACATAAATATGCTCTTAAAAGAAATATATGCAAAAATATGCATTAAAGGATAAAATATACAAAAATATGCACTAACAAATCGATGCCAAAATTCTTAAATAGTTCTGGAACGTGTAAATATCTTATCCATGTTCTCATTGGACTCACCAGAAAAAACATGCATTTGCATATTTTGGTTTCCCAGGTGATTACTTATTATTTGACTGACATAATAGTTTTTTTTCGCGATTTGACTAAATTCATGCGTCTCGCTTACAATTGACTTATAAATGTGGGAAAGTAGCTTTTATATTGAAGCATTTGTAACATATAAATTCATTCAAATTATTTGCAATTGTTAGCTATGAACTTTTCCCATCTTTTTGGCTACATATACATACATAGATTCCGAGCCAAAACAATTGCTCATCTTTCGAGGCCCAAAACGAATCAAAGCAATATCGGATACTCTGTTCCAAAGCGTATCCCAGAGAAAGCGTTCTGCATCCATCGAAATAAATAATAGTCGGATGGGACACGATCTGGACTGTAAAGCGGGTACAAAACTTCTCATCCACTTCATTCTATATACTTTTTAATAGGTATTGCAACATTTGGCCGAACATTGTCATGATCGAATATTATGGTTTCAAATCTAGCAGCATATCCTTGGCAATTTTCGGCAAATTCTTGCTTCAACGAACCAATTGATTTTGGTACAGGTGAATAATAGATAGGACACTTTTTCTCCCACCAAATACAGAGCATTGTTTTAGCGCCATGGATATTTGGCTTTGGTGTCGATTCGACTGATTGGCCGGGCTTCACGTGCGATCGCTTACACTTCGGTTTATTGTAATGGATTCATTTTTCATAGCAAGTAATGCTTGAGTGAAAAACTAATTTCTTCTATAGCGTTCAAGCATTATTTCGGACATGCAAAATCGTGTTTCAAGATCTCTCAGCTTCAATTCGTATGGTACCCAATTTCCCTAGTTTTGGATAAATCCAGCTGCTTGCAAGCGATTTTAAAAAAATAGCTCAAAATTATTTTGCAAATTCTTGTTGAGTTTGACAATAATCTGCTTAAAGAAGTAAAGCAAAACTTCCCGCATATGACGGTTTGTTGTTACAAAGTTCGACATTTTCGAAGCAACAAAAAACTTTATGAAGAAGTTATACGGGAATACAAAATTAATATTTTAGTAAGAATTGTGCTAAATTTCATAATTATTGATAAATTCACCGACATTTATTGTTGAGGGGATAAGCTAGTTCATAAGCGCATTTCACTGGTTGCTTAGGCCAGATCATCAGGAAATCCTTTCCCAAAAGGATTTAGAAAAACTAAAGATATTATATAAATCAAATTATAGAGTAAATGAGAATTACAGACACTCAAGCTTTATTTGTAAAAATATCAAAGCTTAAACAAAACACCAACAATAAACAGTGAGTTTATCTTTTCTTACATTCCCTCTTGTTGTTGTTTACACTATAATGTTCAATGACTAAGTGAGAATAAATGACAGATATTTACCCTTCAAATAACATATAAATCAAAATCGCAAAAAACTTAAAAAATCGATATTTTTTACCTTTTTTCCCCTGTTCAGGTATATAGAAAAAAAAAATAATTTCTTAATGTATTTCGAATTTTTTAAAGTTTTTTGCGATTTTTATCTTGAAGATGAAGTTTTTTGATTTTATATGTTCACAATTTTTGTTCTTTATGACAAGGGCTATAACTTTGCCTCAGAGGGTAAGTCAATATTCCGAACTGTTTGCAAGATTCATATCTGAGAAAATTATCACCTTTTTGCAAATATGACACCGAGGCCCCAAATGTTTGGGGGCACATAAAAAAGGGCATGACTTTGGGCCTTTTTTTTTGTTCTGTTATCACGTAGTGGTAGCCGTATATGGTTATATTTCCATGACTCAAAAAATTTCACACAGTGTTATTAAACCGTGTTAAAAAGATACGTTATCTATTGTAAATCCCGCATTTTTAAAATAGTTTTGAGCCCATTGGGACCCTTAATTTCACCCCCCACAGTGCAAACAGTGTTAGCATTCTATATATAAACTTATCAATATTTTCACACCTAACTTTTCTATCATTTTGTGACTAAGAAAAGGGGATGACGTATGTGAATTCGTTAAACATAAATACAGGTAATATTTCCCTAACGTTAGTATGGGTGTGAAAATTATTTATCTCTACAAATGCTTGCAACTGTAGATGTATTTAAGACAGTATGGGTATATGTATGTAGTAAACATGATTGAAATGTTTTGTATGACTTAAACACAAAACGCAAAGGAAGAAAAAAAAAACGATGTGAAACCAACTCAAGAATTTATGGTTGAATTCTCTACACAAGTGTTGCTCTTAAAAGAGTGATTAGTTTGTTACAGTCTCAACACTTGACTGATTTATGAGTTGTCAACATTTTCAAGCAGCTAAAGATGCTGCAGTAGTGCCAGCACAGAAACAGCAACAGCCGCAACCGTAGTGATTAACATTTTATCAAATCAAACAGAAATAAAGGTGTAAAGACTTATAAAATTCTGTGTGTGAGAGTGAGTGTGGTTTTTGTGGTAGTGGTAAACAAAATTATGAACATGAACTTTAGAAATCCTTTAAAATAATAGCAAAATAATTTATACTTTATAGTTTTTAAAGGAACTTTTGAAATAGCACTCGTATTTACTATATTTTATTTTATCAACATTTAAGTATTTCTTTTACATGTTAACATTTTTTGGCCTTATCTGTCTACAGTAAAATGACTGACTCGCCATTTAAATAACAAACAAACAGACAGGCTGGCTGACTTGACATTAAAAATAATCTTGGTTGACTCATTATTATCATATGTTTTTGTGCATTTTAGGGTCTGTTTCCTGTGTTTCTTCTTCACATTTTTCCAAAATGTAAATGAGTTTGTTGCACACATACACAACATTTTGAGGTCCTTTCAAAAAACCAGGTTATTTATGTGTGCATTTGTTTGAGCAAGTGAATGTTTATAATCTGTTCATGTTAGTTTTCTGGTGTCATAAAACAACAAAATGTTGGTTTTCACTTGTTTTGGAAAGGGCTGTTCCTCTAAATATCTTTTTTATGTAGACGTGTGTATATATTCGCATTCTTGGTAATACAATTTTCTTTTTTTCCCCTTGTTTTCTTTGGCTTTTGGTTTTTGTGTGTGTTAGTTTGTTTGTTTTTTTGGTTTCTATATTATCAACGACTGCATCATCACATGAAATTTCCCTGGTGAGCCTTTACAAAACATGGCATTTTCTGTATTCTATTTTTAAACAAGAGCAAAGAAGATCTTGTAACTCTTCTTCTCTGCTGCTTCTTTGTCACCTTTTGTATTCGCATTTAATAATGAATGTGTGCATGTGTTTTATTTAGTTGTGTTGGTTTGTTTGATGAAACAGTGTGCGTGTTTTGCGTTAAACTATATAAGAATTCCAGCTTGTATTCTTTTAGTTTAAATGCTGTGTTTAAAGTAATTCCAAAGGGAAAAATTGTTTATTATGACATCAGTTTTCTTTTTGGTTTTCAGTTTCACAATTTAAGCTTTACAACTGTTTTATGATAATTGTGAATGTGTGTGCAATAAATTTTAAAAGGAATTTTAAATAGTTTTGTTTGGTTTCATTTCTATTTCATTTTGAAAACACATCCAAAAAAAAATTTTAAATTTTTCAGACAAAGTTTTTATGCAAATAAATCTTCATATGTAATCCTATCCATTTTGGCAATTTAAATTATACATTACACATCTACTCGTCAACATTTATCTTACATTCTTTTAATATCTTTCTAATTGAAATAAATAAATACACATAGATCGGAAACTCTCCTGTCAAAGACGTCACTCAGTTATCAGAAGCCTAAGAAGTGAGAATGTATTAGTAGAAAAAACTATGTGAATAGAAAAACAACACTCGTATGTGTGATTATTTTGAGTAATTCTTTTGTTTGAGTTTTTTTTAGTTTCCGCTCTATGTATATTACTCTGGATTTAAGTACCATGACAGTTCTTGAGTGCTTTCATGAGTACTTAGTAGGGTTGCATTTCGAATGAGTAACATTTT
Organism: Calliphora vicina; assembly: GCF_958450345.1. Taxonomy (NCBI): domain Eukaryota; kingdom Metazoa; phylum Arthropoda; class Insecta; order Diptera; family Calliphoridae; genus Calliphora; species Calliphora vicina. The sequence goes on along the minus strand of NC_088783.1, from coordinate 12,700,321 downwards.
TCAATTTATAGTTAAAAAATTATTCCATCAATAATTGTCATTTAAACGAATACTAAAATAAATTTATTTTCGAGTTAAAATTAAAAAAAAAAATTGTTTATTTAAAGAAAAGGATTTAGGGAAAAATATATGTATCAATGAAACAAGAACAATAGTTTATAATGTAATTAAAAATTTGTGGCACTGCAAAATTTATTAGAAGCATTTATTTTCAAATCGACTTTAAAAATCTATAGAATCTAAAGCCTTTCAATCAACCATTATTTCATCAAATATTTTCATTATATCTAATTTATGATTATTATTTTTGTAAACAAATAATTTTATTTTTGATTCGAAAATGTAAAATTTTGTGACAACAAAGCGTCATATGCGGGAAGTTTTGCTTTACTTCTTTAATTTAAAAAAAAAAATGCAGCTGAAGCACACCGATTGCTCACCAAAGCTTATGGTGAATGCTTCATCGGTTTTAACGTGCAATATATTTCGGTTCAAACGTGCTGTTTTTGACACGAAAGACAAATATTGTCAAGGCCAGCCAAAAATGTTTCTAGACCAAGAATTGGAGATAGTATTCCATGAAGATTATTGTCAAACTCAACCAGAGCTTGCAAAATTACACCGAAAAAATTACGACTACACAATCAGCAATTTGAAAACGATTGCGAGCAGCAGGATTCATCCAAAAGCATAGAAATTGAAAGACGATTTTGCATGTCCGAAATGATGCATGAACATTATAAAAGAAAACAATTTTTGTACCGAATCATTACTTATGATAAAAAACTAATTCATTATGATAAACCAAAGCGTAAGAGATAGTACGTGAAGCCCGGCCAATCAACCGAATAGACATTCAAGCCAAATATTCATGGTGCTGCGGTAATTCTCTGTATTTGGTGGGAGCAATAGGGTCGTATCTATTATGAGCTGCTGAAATATGTCCAGACCATCATATGGAACCTGTAACTGTTTCCACTGTTTCATTTTAAGCGAGCATTGACCGAAAAACTCCCAGAATATGAATAAATTTATATTGTACAAATATTTAAAAATAAGACATACACCCAATAGTAAAACAGTATTAAGACAGTACGAAGACAGTATAAAGACAGGTCTAAGACAGTACTGATACAGTAGTAAGACAGTACTAGATACTGTTTGTACTGTCTCAGTATAGAATACTGAGACAGTACAAACAGAGTACTCAGAGAGTACTTACACAGTACTGTGCAATACGGTTAATGCCAAAAGACTTTTGCAAATCTAAGCCCCATTTTCAATCTCTGGTTATTGGTTATTGTGACGATACACTGATAGTTCTCATACAAACATTATATTAATTGGAACTATATCGTTACGAAAAGCGATAATCAGAAATTGAGAATGGGGCTAAGAGAATAACAAAACAAATTAATAAAATTTTAAAAATTTACCATAATTTTATTTCTAACAATAATTAAAATTTTCAAATTTAAACCTGCTAAATCTGAAGTTCTCATTGATTTAGTGTCAAAACCACACTCAAAATGCCAGTTCACGCCTCTTCACACCTTTATATCAGTTTGATTAGATACAATTTTAATCATTTTGTTGGTAGCTGTTGAAAATGTTGTCACCTCATAAATCAGTCATTGGTGAGAATAATCACTATTTTTGAACAGCAGCTTTATTTAGTGGAGAGAATTTATACACAAATTCTTAAGTTTGTGTCATTTCTTTCATCTTATAAACATCGATTTGTGTTTCAATCACATATGTTTGTGTGATTGAATGTGATTAAAATGTTTTTTAATCAGGTTTGGTACACATATATACTTAAATACACATTATTAGAGATAAATTGTGTTCACACCTATGCTAACATTAGAGCAGTATACACAACCCAGCAGTTCTAGGAGACAGTCCCGAACTAGTGATTGTACGCATAATTTAAACAATGAGACGGTCTGATAGCTGATCCAAAGTAGTCAACGCATTGGATTCACATACTGGTAACAGAGCGTCAGTTAGCTTACTAGCTACCTATCTAGTTACTTGATCAGCTACATAACTAGTTATTTTAACACGTACGGGTGCTAATTGAGCTCAAACATTCAGCTAAAAAGCATATCATAGACAGTCCAATAAACGATTGCTTGTAAACAAACCTTCCTCCGATAACTCACCAATAGATTATTTCTGTTGGGTAAAATAACTACTTTTTTAAGTACATTATAAAATAAACGTAAAAACTGCCTTCACTATAGGTTACTAAGAGACACTAAAGTGACACTAATGACTTCACACTATGTTACATGAAATATCAGGATACTTAAGCAAAAATAAAAATAAACTGTATGAGAATTATATCAACACAATTTGCATAAAACCAGTTTGTACGAACTAAGCACAAAACGTTTAAAATGACTACACTCTAGATTACTTAGAGACACTTAAGTGGCAATTGTCTTTACGCTAGATTACCTGGAATATATAAAGTAACTAGTTGTCTTCTCTCTGCACTAGAAAGAGCACATACGTGTCAAATGACCCAATATATATAAATTGGAGTCAGCCAAGTGATAGGATATTAGTGACAATTACTGTTTATAAGGGATACATTGACTACTTGCTTAACTGCTGGGAAGTAGTCTAACTCTTTGAGTTATGTTACACATTTGCTGGTACCTTTTTAGTTTTTTAATTTGTTTAAATTTTGTTCTATTTTCAATACCAAAATATTAAAACTCTATTCTGTAGTTTAAGTTCCACCAACAAACTAGTGTAAAAAATTTGAAACAAAAAATTTTGTGCAAAATGGACGTGTTTTGACAATAAAAAAGATTTTATTGTGTTGAAAAAATCTAAAATAACTTCACTTAATTGATAATTTAGAGTTCTAATTTCGAGACTTTAGATTTGTTTACATCTCTCACAAGGATTTTGAATTCACACGATACCCGTGTAGTATGTTAGAGAGTAATATTGAAAAATAGAAAGCCGAACTACTTGTTATACTTTTCCAGTTCTTACTTATAATGTTAACACTTTTTATACTACAAAGAATACAATGAATAGTTTGTTCTTTTGTTTTAATTTCAAGATTTTTCTATTTCTTACAACTCATTCTGGAAATGATGCCAAGAGTTTGATTTCTAGCAGAATATCATTTCATTCTGGTCTTGAAAAATCTAGATCAATTCTTTAAAAATATGTATGTTAAAACCATTATTATGAAAAAAAAAATATCTTAATGTTCCATTACAAAGGTTTCAATAAAAACAACTTCAATAAAAACATAAACAACTATATAAAGCTATATGTAAATACAAAAAAGGACATTAAAATCAATGTTTGAAAACATCCAAAAAAAAAAAAGAAAAACCAGCACATGAGTATGAACGAAAGTACAAATGTATATAAATCATTTAGATTTTGTTAACAACCCCATGAATGAATGCAATAAGGACTTAACTACCAGCACAAAAGAATCAATAGACATGAGTCATGTTTAATACAATTATTGACTTAAATTGAAATTATTTATAAGTAGATAAATAGATGTTAGTAATCAATAAATTCCTACAGTAAAGATGTTAGGTTATATTAGAAAGTCATTCAGTAAACTGCTGGTCATAATATCTAATTTAGTAAATTAAGAAGTTTAGCTTGAAATGACAATAGTTTAATGCTTAATATTGAAAAAAAACAAGTGTTTGTCATTACTAAAAGTAGCCAGCTGGTATTGTTGTGATGATATTTTAGAAATTTTAATTTAGATATCATACATTTTAAATAAAACTAGTTTGAAGAAATACCATTTGTATTTGCAGGAAATTTTAATCAAAATTCATTACAAAATTTTGGAGTGAACTCAAAAATTTACCATTGTTGAGGAATAAGCTGGAGAGTAGGGCACTTTTAGATGTCGATACTATTAAGGTCTTAAATTTTTCTCCGGTATTTAAAACCTAAACACTAGGGTATTCAATCGATTAACCGTTAATCGGTTAACCGATTAATTTTGGTCGGTTAACTGTTCGAATAATTTAAAATTGACGATTTTCAAATAACAAATAAACCGATTAATTTTTGTCGATTAACCGATTAAACGAAATTTAATTTTTTTGGCACTTTATATAGAAATATAGTTTTAAACATCTTAACTAGTGAACATTACCTTCTAGAAATAGTTTTTTGAAGTACAGTACGAAAACCGAAACTAAGGAAATTTGAAATGACCTTTTTTCTAGAATGTTCTATGATGAACTTTATCCTAATGAGTCGGAGGACGACATGATAATAGACGAAACTGAAGACATTACTGAAACGAGTCTATTATCAGAACTTAACGAAACTATTAAAGTATTCAAAACCTAACAAATCCAAAAAAGGACTCCAATGGTATGATGGAGGATTTCATATGCTTAGAAAAAATCAAAAAAAGAACTGAAAAATTGGATATTCTTTATCATGCCTTATTTTCGATTTCTCCAACATCTACAATTAGTGAGAGAGTTCTATTAAAACAAAAATTTAAGTTTCAAAGGAAAGCATTTAAATTATATTATTTTTTAAACGATTATTTAAGAAGATCTCCCTAAAATCCAAAAAAAACATTTGTATATTTTATTTATTGCTTTGTTATGTTTGTTTTTCATATTTTTGTTCCTTTTATTAACAAAATTTTCTTTTCAATATAAAATTAAAATTATTCGGTTAATCGAATAATTTAAAATTAACCGATTATTAACCGATTAAATCTAAACCCCGATTAATTATTTGCTCGATTAACCGATTAAACCAGAAACCCGATTAATTGAATACCCTACTAAACACTGAAGTTAGTTTTGAGCAAATTCAGATCAGAGGTTGGACATTTTATTTGATGTTTCGATTTTTGGGATGGAAATAAATATGTAACTTCTAAACCCTTACGCCGATTTGAATGAAATTTCACATGCGCAAAGAGGAAGTGTAGTCGAGTAGAGAATCTCCTCGCCGAGCACTACATAAAACCGTCGTAGCTATCAATTATCTCTTATAGCTTAGCAGATATTCGCATTTGAAAATTTAATTTTCAACATTTTTACCCACCCTACTCCAGTTTTTTGGTGACCGCGGTTCCAAATATTCCCCGATTTTATCCATTTTTCTTTTGTAGGATTAACAATAGATCTATATATCAAATAAAGAAAGAAGTGTTTAAAAATCATGGCTGAGTCCAAAGTTACATCCATATGAATATAAAAAAAATAAGAAAAGGCGATTTTTCGCAATTTTTTTTGGGAAAAAAGTACTTTTATTCTTTTTAAGTTATCTAAAAATTTTCTAAGAGGATGTATAATGCATTTGTACTTTTTGAAAAGCTAACTTTATTTCAAATGAAAAAAACATTTATAATTTTTGATATCGACGGGATCAGGTCCATTCAAAAAATGCCTATTTTTTATGTAAAATTCAATTTTAGGACAAAAATTCTCAAATCGCATACTCGATATCAAAATATAGTAACATATTTTAGATGGCCCAATAAGTTCTTAATTATTTTGTAAAGGGTTCCGATAACCCCGCCCCTATTATGGATATTATAGCCAAAAAACGAAAAAATCCCATTTTTGGGATTTTTCAACATTTTTTGGGAATTGCGGGATACTTGATTACAAATTTCAAATTTTTTTTTTAATTTTCCATTTTAAATAGAAAAATATTCATAAATACAATTTTTTTTCAATTTGAATAATTTTTATCTATGCAAAATTCAATAAAAAGCATTTTTTGTCATATTTTTCAAAAAAGTGAATAAAGTTAATTGTCAAAAGTTATATACATTTTTGAAAAGTAGACGATTAATATCTGTGGACATTTCACAAAACGGCTTCTTTCTAAAACGTCAACTTTTCAGGAGAGCGAAAAAACTGTATAAACTACTAACAAAAGTTTTTGTGTAGAACATTAAAGAAATGTTATACATAAACATTATAGACAAATATTCAATAAACAATTAGCGGTTTTTCTTTTGTTTGAAAGAGCAATAGTTTTCTTTAAAACAGCAACAAAAAATTTTAAGGTTTTTTGTCAAATGTATTTTTAGCAAACAAATTAGCTTGTATCATATAAGTCGTTTTGTCAAAATTGTTTTAATTAAATTATAGTCGGCTTATGTAAAAACAAGTTGTTTTGTGAAATTGAAATATAAAAAAAAGTCGAAAGAAGTTGATTTGACAAAACATATTTCGGTATTATTAAAAAAAATTTTTCAACTTTTTCGGTACAATAGCAAAATAATTAATCAAATATAATCATGTTTCTTTAAAAACAGTAAATATATGATTAGGTTGAATTTTAATATAAAAATTAACTTTTAAATAAAATAATACTATTATCGTATTATAAGAAGAAAACAGTAAAAAATCATATTTTGCGATTTACTTTGTGAAACTTTATTGAGTTTCTTCTTCGTCAAGATCCAGATAGATTTTAAACGATATTTATGCTTTAAAAATGTGTAGATGGGTATTTATCAGTGGCTGCATATCCATCAAATCTCGTTTTTTGTTATGTGATACGACTAATGGAGACATGTAACTTCAACCAATTGTGGAATCGGCATCTTTAGACTACGAGGGTTGATGTCAAGCAGCTTAAAAGCCTATACTGGGTATAGTGATGATTTGTATTGCAAAACTCCAGGTTTACTTTACTCGTACCGCATCCATCGAACCTATTTTCACTCAAATTTTTCACCTGAAGAAGATAAGTAGTAAAAAATTAATATATAATGTAGCCTATACATAAAATTATCTTTATAAATACCTGAAATGTTGCATTTCCTCCATGTGCATTTATCTTTCATCAGACCAATAAAATCTAAAAAATTGTTTTGGTTTAATTCGTGATATGCGTATGACCCACATCTAGAAATGTATGGCCAATCTATTCACATATCGTCATTTTTGGCAATCAAAGTATTTCCATCACTTGAACCATATATTTTTCTATTTTATGGTCTTTAGTCAAAAATAAAGACATATTTACGTGTTATTTTTTCACTTTATTGGCCATAGCCTCAAGTTTTTTACTTCATTCATTTACACGAATTTAAATTTATTTTTATTTATTCTAGTATTAAGTAGCAAAACAGCTTCTTTTATTCTTTTTTCCATTTTTAAAAGCACTTATGTTAAGATAAGACTTAACTTTTTTAAATTTTCGTTTTTGTAAAAGAACCTCTGTCGATACAAGACGTTTTATCGAAACGAAAACACGCGATGAACTGATTTAAAAATCTACTTGTCTCATACAAGTGGTAGGTTTTTCAGTCTTTGCTTTCGACAAAACGACTTCTTTCGAAAGAAGCTGTTTTGTCAAAAAATAATTGTTAAAAATGTGCTAAAACTAAATAGAGATAGGCGGTTTTGTCAAAAGGCAGTTACTAGTTTTTTTAAAATGTTTTGAATTCTATGAGAGAAGGTGTTTTGTCAAATTGAAATTGGGGAAAAAACTGAAATAGGTCGTTTTTTCGATTGCGTATCTTATGTTCTAAAAGTCAAAGAAATACGGCGATAAGACCAAAAGAAGCGCATTCAAATTTTATATTTACTACAAAAATCCTGTAAAATTGTCTTATCTCGAGAGAAGTCGTTTTGTCAAATGTCCACAGATATATAACATGTCTACCTTATGTTTTTTACGTGTCAAATAAATTAGGGAAAACTTAACAACTCGTCGACAATTAAAAAATTCATGGAATACTTTTTTGAATACAGGCTCTCGTCATGTAAATCGACTCAAAAATACCTAAGCTCCATACCATTCAGAGACGCAGATTTTTGCAATTTTCAGATGCGTTCTAAAACGAGTTCTAGATTTTGTCGTCTTATGGCTACTATATTGGAGATAACAAAATGACATAAAATAATGCTATCAAAAAATCTAAACAAAAAATCATTTATTTTGATTCTTCACTTAATAAGACGTACGAATGTCGCGTTCCTGATCGTGTAAATTCCAAAATATTAAACTTTTCAATTAAATTTTACTTTAGTTGATAGTAAAAGCTATCTACTGATAAAAACTAATCATAACTTTTCTACTGCTAACTTTATTTTTTCCCAACGTCTTACACATATGTATTGCATTTTCATCAGAAACGGAAAATTGATTTTAAGTCATTTTTGTACAATACTCAATACATTTTGCACTCTTGTAGGCTTAATGTATTATTATTGTTAAAACTAAAGTAAATGGAAATGTCCTTGACATTTTTTGTGTTTGTTTTCATAAAATACACATACGTACACACATTAATGAACACACACACACACACATATATTTACATACAATCACATAAATGAAAGAGTAAAACAAGATCGTATGTATGGATTTGTTTTCTTTATTTTAGTTTCTTGTTTAACATTAAACTTTACATGTAGATATGTATGTGTGTGTATGTGAGTGTACTCTTGCTCTTATTTGCACATGTGTGTGTGTGTGTTTGTGTACATATAAAATGAAATTGTGTTTGTATGTCGACAAAATTGCTTGTTGAAATGTTACCAATTTGCACAATGAGTAAATTCCAAAATATTTAGCAAAACACAAAATATTGTTGTTTTAAACAAATAGCAACAACAATTCTGAACTTTTTTTTGTGAAATATCCATACAAATCTATAAAACTTAAATAAACCATAACAATAACTACAACGGCAAATACAACAGCTTCATTGCTAAATGTATTACTTATTGAGCTTTAAAATAAAAACAAAAAAACCAATGTGAGTTCATACAAGTACCAACAAATAGCAACAAAATAAATAAATCTTTAAATAAAACTGACCAGAAAAATTATAGTCCCTTGTGAGTATTATGAGTCAAGTGGCGTCAGGGTAATAGTAAAGGTTAACAGTGGAATGGAAACACTATAGTGAAGAGTAAAATGTTTCAATGAGAGAAAATAGTTTCTAACAAAGAGGGATGTCACTTTATCATCACTTTGACGTACAGTGTATGACAAATCTCTGAACTCCGAATCTCGGAAATTCGTTCTGTTCTCAATGTTTTGATATTATAATACGAGTACTAAACTATTTTTAATTGAAATGGAGAGCATTATACACATGACAATATTTCAAATACATTGGTGAATTTCAATTTTAAAGTGAGAAAATTCCAATTAAAATTGAGAATTTTCAATGTGAAATTAAGAAAATTCCAAATTATATTGAGAATTTCTATTAAAGTGCGAGATTTTTTCAATTTCTACCTTTTATTTTGAAACTTTTCTACAATATAAATTTATTAAAATTATCTATGACCTTTTCCAATCTTTCTAACAATATATGGTTCCCGAGACAAATGAACTACTCATCCAGAGAGAGCGTTCTGCATCGATCGAAACAAACAGCAGTCGGACGGGACAAGCTCTGGACTAAAAGGTGGGTGAGTTAGTACTTCCCAACCACTTCTTTCTAAATAGTTTTTAACAGGTATTACAAGATGTGGCCGAGCGTTGTCGTGATGTAATATTATGGTTTCACGTCTGGCCGCATATTTTGGGCATTTTTCGCCCAACGCTGGCTACAAATGAATCAGTTGCATTAGGTACAGGTTCCTTGTGATAGCCTGGCAAGATTTCAGCAACTCATAATAAATAGGAAACTTTTGGTGACACTACACACAGATAATTACCATAGCGCCATGTATATTTGGCTTTGTTGTGGATTCGGCTGGTTGGACGGGCTACACACAGGAGATATTATAATGGATCCATTTTTTATCGCAAGTAATGATTCGGTGCACAAATTATTTACTTTTATAGCGTTCAAATAAAACTTTTAGGGATTTACTTTGGTACCATTGTGTGCAGCTTGGCTGAAAATGGGAATGATTGGATAAATGGGCGTGGCACCACACTTACAAAGTAAATGTTATTTTAGAATATCTGTTGTACTAAAATTGCGAATGTCTTCAAACTTTACACTATTCAGTGTCTTATCACTGAATTAGGTTTGGAATTTTCTGATTCTCATTGAAATTCTTTATTTAGTTTAGAATTTTTAGGGCGGCTACAATTCGAAAATTTCGTACAAAATATAGTTGGGATTTTGCTCCATTAACTACATCTACTACGAAGTGCAAAATTCAGGGAGATTGGATGAAATATCGATGCAGTGCCTGAGAACAAGAAATTCAATATACAAGAAACTTTCTGCAGCGTATTTTCATTAACGATTCGAGTCCATATGTTTACAAAGTTCAATTCATACAAGACCTTAAACCTAAAGAAACACTTTAATGGTATTAATGAAGATAAGTTCAAAAAACAAATGCATTCACAACGTGTCAGTGTTGATCTGGAGACATCATTGATGTGATAGGATTATTGAAATCAACAACTGGATGTTAATTTGTTTAAGCATAATCATCTGAAGTGATGAAGAACATTTTCACCTTGATGTCTTTGTTAATCGTTCTTTCTGCTTAAATAGCTTGATATTTATGTGGAAGACATGTTGTTTCAACCAGATGATGCTGCCAGTGAAACAATCCAGTTACTTTAAGAAACTTTTACCGAAATAATCGAAAAAATTCATAACTGTTGGCCGATCAGTGATTGAAAAAAGTGATCAATGATCACTTGGGTTCTGTGTTTACTCACAATCCGGTTCACAAAATTGATGTAAGACATTTTCACCTTGAAGGCTTTGTTAATTATTTTTACTGCTTAAATTGATTGATATTGAAGTGGATGACATAATATTTCAATAAGATGATGCTGCCAGTGAAACAATTCAGTTACTTCATGAAACTTTTCCCGAAACAATTAAAAAAATCATTTTTGGCGATCATGTTGGCCGATCATAGATTGAATATGCGAGAGATTGTGGAAGCTATTGACAACTCACATGGCTCAGTGCTTTCAATTTGCAATGATCACTTGGTTATGAGAAGCTTTCCACAAGAAGATTGCCGCGTTAGCTCACAATCCGGTTCACAGAAGTGATGTAGCACATTTTCACCTTGATGGCTTTGTTAATTGTTCTTGCTGTTTAAATTGATTGATATTGAAGTGGATGACATGTTGTTTCAATAAGATGATGCTGCCAGTGAAAAAATTCAGTTACTTCACGAAAATTTTCCTGGTCATGTACTCTCTCGTTTCAGGGATCAGAATTGCCCACCTAGATCGTTTGATTTAACAGCATACGATTTATTATTATAATGTTATTTAATACAAATATCTATATTAAAAAGTGCACCACCACCACTTATTGAAGAAGTAAAATTTATTCTGCATTAGGGAATTTACGCAACATATTTAAGTACAAATTCGACAAAAGAGTGCTTTTTAACTGGCAAATCAATCTAAATTTTCTTACTTACTTTTTCTAAATTTACTTGCTTACTTCTTATTGAATTACTATTACGAATTCAGCTTCCTTGGAGCAATATGCCATACCAAAATGTATTATTGACTCTCTGTAATTTAATATAAACCCACTGTGCACTGCCTTTTTATAAATTATTGAATGTTTTTTCAGTATTCCCCTTTCAAATACAAAAGTCCTTTAAAAAAAATAAAACTAAAGCCTACTTTTAGGCAACATTTCAGTGTTAGAGTAACTAACACACAAAAACACAATACACACATACTCTTTACATGCACACAAACGTTACGTATGTACGTGTATGTGATTTTTACTACATTTAGCCCTGAGTCGTATGTGATTGTTGTTTTTGTTGTCATTGTTAACCTAATTTTCATGTTGAATTATTGTCGCAAAAGAAGAAATATTTATTTTATACACAAACACACTCATACACACACTCATTCATTCTTTCAGTCATTCATTCATTCGAATGTGTGAAAATGTTAAAAGCAAAGCGTACAAGAACAAAACTAAAAAAACCCTGCTTGAAAATAAATTCTAAAAGTTCCAATTCTATATGAAAATACTGCCCTACAAAACAAAAATCTATAATACAGAAGAGCACTAAACAAAACAGCAGCAAAGAACTAACAACAAAAAAAAAACAAATATACTGCGGCGACCTTTTTTCACGCTGAATCTTCATGTGTATGTGTGCGGGTTTTTTTTATTTATTTTTCTACAGGCCCTTAAGGATTTAAGGCTACGGTTTTTATGTGTTTCTTTATGATTATTATTCCATTTCATTCCATTCTACTCTACTGTACTACTCTTTTATTTAGGGTTTCTTTTTTTATATTGTTGGGGTAGAAGCCAAAAAAAAAGAAGTGTAAAAAGTTAAGTATGGTTTGGTAGCCAACTAAGATACCCAAATACTCACACACTTTAACTCACATACATAGATATACACACTTACACTCTTAATGCTCGCAAATTTCTGTTTAATTTAAAAAGGTCAATGCACACGTATGTACATACATATGTATGTATATGCGTTTGTATATTAGTGTTTTGAGTCTATGTATTTTTTTAAGTGTAAATAAAATTTAGTGGTTAATGTTAAATTAAAAATAAATAAAAATAAAGTGGTATTTAAGTTTTCAAACATAATTTTTGTTGTGTTTTTTATTTAACCATTTTTAGGACAAACATTTTTTTGTACCTATTTAAGCCTTTCGTGGAAAAAACCCTAAAAGAAAAGTTTTGAAAACAATTTAAGAAAAGTTAGAAAGTTTGTGCTAATGATGGTCTATTTAATTTAGTAAATTCTAAATGACTTGAACTTGTTGACTAATTTAAGGACTAAACAATTTCAAAATTATTCGTTTTCTGTACATGGAAGTAATTAGTAGATTGTTAATTGAAAGTGTTTGTTTTAACACTTCTTTGGAGGAAATTAATGTTGAAGTTGTATTAAAAAAGAATATTGCTTAGTTACAAAACCAAAAAGATTACATCCCACAAATTCAGAAACACGACCAGAAAACTATTTTCAAACTTTTATAGGAAAAGACAATTAGAAATATACATAGAGCGGAAACTCTTCTGTCCAAACTCTGTTGTAAAATAAATCTATCTGAAAACAAAAAACACATTCGTATGTGTAACTTTTTTGCTTAAAATGTTGGTTTGATTTCTTTTCTAGTTTCCGCTCTTGTTGTTTCTCTATGGGAAAAACACTTAAAAATTATTTAAAAATTTTGTGATTTTCATACAAAATGCTGAGAATTGTTTTCCGCTTAGAGAAATGCACATAAACCGAAAACTAAAATAAAACTCAGACAAGAAAAATTATTCAAAATAATCATTTCATATTTGAAATATAAAAATTTTGCCATACCTTGGTCCATTTTTTAAAAATTAAGTTGTACTTTTGAACCGAATAGACTCAAATTTATTTTGTTAGTTAGACATCTAGATTACCAATAACACCGTCCGACAAATAGAGAAAAAATTCGTTAGACACGAACCGGATGATATACGTCTGAAACTATAAATTTAATGGAGAAAAACTGTGTTTTCAGTTTTTCATTTCGTGATCCTGTGTCCTTTGTTAAGAACTTCAAATTTTCAAAGAAGTACATTTTTCAAAAAATATTTAAAAATACTTCTGCTATTCCAACAATGACAAATTGTATGTCAAAAGAAAAAGGAGAGTTGTAAAATAATTTGTATTATCTTTATTTTATCCCGTAAGGATCAAAAGATGTCAAAAATTTCCTTTAAAATGTTTATCCTTTAATATCCATTAAGATTGCCAATAAATTCCTTTTACGAAAATAGTGCGTTAAAGACCCAAATATTCTATACTAAATGTCGAAATTTCATCCATTATATATACAAAGGTCAAATTAAAACATAAAAAAAAAGTGGATAATGGTTTAGGGCTGTTGTTTGCAACATACAAAAATATTGTCCCAACACCCACCTTAAAGTATACCAATCTGCTCCGGATTTTGTTATATTTTTTTCGAATGAAATTTTAAAATAAAATATAAAAAATCAAATAATTCAAATTTAAAATATTTTTTAACACTAAAGTAGTTAAGACAGAAGGATGAAATTTTGGCATGTGGTATTCAATATTTGGATCTTTAACTCACTATTTTTTTAAAAAAAAATTATTGGAAATCTAAAAGGATATTCAAGGATAAAATTTTGAAAGGACATTTTTGAAATCTTTTGATCCTTACAGGATAAAATAAAAATAATACGAAATACTTTACAACTCTTCTTGATCATTTCACACCAAATTTGACATATTAGGATGATCAGAAGTATTTTAAAATATTTTTTTAAAAATGTACTCCTCTGAAAATTTTAAGTCCTTTTAAAAGGAAACAGGATAACGAAATGAAAATTTTAATTTGGACAAAAAGTTGATTTAACTCTTTTTTTATTTAAGAAAACAAATTCTTTAAGAACATATAACAGTATTAAGTTTTCCTTGAAGCTGTCTTTACGGAAAACATTTCGGTATAAAAAACATATCCTATTATTCGAATATGTCACACCCACTCCCTTCGGATTTAAAACAATTTTTTTTATCAAATTTCAATTTTGGGCCTTAAGTTCTTAAATCCCAAAGCTGGGATGAGAAAACGGAAAGTAGATTTGGAAACCTTGATGTGTTCCCTAGTCATCCTTAAATTATTTTCTCATCTGCCAAGGAAATATGGACCTTATAGGCAAAATTGTAGAAAATACCATTTTTGGAATTTTCGCTCCAATTTTTAGAAGTTGCTGTTAATAAATAAAGATTTTGTTACATATTACATATTTATTGAGTTTCTAAAACTTAAATTTGTATCAAAATTTTAATAGGATTGCAAATATTAGGAACAATTTGATCCAAATTTTTTGTTTTAGATACATTAATTTTTGGTGTTATAAAAAAAATTTCAAGTCTATATTTCAATTATATTCAAAAATATACCACTTTAAAACTCCGTCCTTCAAAAATATTGCACTGTTTTATATTTTAGTATAAATTATTACAAAAAATTTGTAAAGATTTTTTATTATGACCAAAATTATAGTCACAGTAATTATTTATTTCATTTCGGTAACAATAATATGATATATTTTCGATTCACATGATTGTAGCAATCATATATATGATTGCAGTAAATAATTGTATGTTTGTGACAACCATTTTTATGATGAAGGATTTACCATACCGTTGTCGGCTTCTGGGTGCCCCGATAGACCAGTCGATAGTGTGCTGAACTATTAATCTGAGGGTTGCGAGTTCGATTCCCGCCAGAGACTCTGGCTGTAACTGCAAACAAGCAAAACGCTAAAAAAAATGTAATGATTCATCCTGAACATGATTGTCATTAACATAAATTTATTTACTACAACTTTAACTTTACCATATTATGGTTACCACAATCATTTAAATAATTAGTGTAACTATAATATTGTTAAAAACCTTGTTGAAATGGTTACAGTAAACATGACCAACTGTAATTTTTATCTGGATGCACTTTTTATAAAATATTTGTAATGATAAAACTGGGTCCTTTCAGAAGACACAACCGTTGTTCAAATTGAACGACGTGTTTCAAAGTTATTCAATCCCGAACATTGGTCATTTTTCACCATACACAGAAAAAATTATATTTCAATTCAAACATTTATCACATATTGAACTGGTTTCAATTATTTCAAAAAAATAACAAAAATGTGTTTTCAATTACGAAAATTATCTATTCAATAATTTTTGTATTTAAAATTCAACCAATAAAGAAAATTGTATATTCAATTGTCAAAATTATCAAATTCAAAACTCAAAATTCAATAGAAAATATCAGAAAATTTTGTTTTTGAGCACATGAATACTTGATTCAATTATAAAATAATTGAAACCAGTTCAATATGTGATATATATTTGAATTGAAACTGTTTAAAAAATAGTTTTTTTCTGTGTAGACGGCATGGGCTTGGTTTGTACGCCATGAAATGATAGGGTAGAATAAATGATTTCAATTTAACTGAAATTGGAGATGGTAAAAATCTAATTTAATTTAAATGCAACTACCCTATATGAACAAAAAATACTAAAGAGAAAATTGTGATATTTTCTCATGATAACAAGCAAAGTTAGCTCTAAATACTCGTGCATTATATTACAAAAATTTTTAAATTTGTTTAAAATAATATGAGAGTTTCGAAGTATTAAAAGAATCAATTAAATGCTTCAAGAAATTTTATGTTGGAACTTTTAGATCAAGTATGGGATATGCCATTGAGCTTACTACGATCGAATATGATTCCGCTGAAATTAGAAAACTTGTTCCCGAAACGTGCATAAAAAATTCTTTTATATCTAATGTAACTAAATTCATTTAAAACCTAAACAATCTCTTAGCTTACAATTTAATAACTTTAACTGCTTAAATTTTGTCCCAGTTGATATTAACAAACCTCTGCAAACCAAAAATTCTAAAAATAACACAATAATCTAGAGACAAAACAAAATGATAATTAAATATTTTCCAAAAAAAAATTCAAACACATTAAGTTTGATTACATTTAATGTTTACTCTCTGTTGTACTAACATTTTGAAACAAAAATCATAATTTCACTTTTATCCTCTTTTCCAAACATTTTCACAGCATCCCTCTGGCTTTAATTTACAAAAGTAAAAAAAATAAATATAAAAGAATTTTTCTTTTATACATTCTCACTTTTATACCTTTACAAAAAAAAAGTAAAAATATTTGTGTATGTATGTATGTGTAAGTGTATTTAATTGTATATAGGTATATGTAAATATGTTGGATTGTATGAATGTATATAATATATTTACAAATGACTTAACTAATGAGGGTAATAAGGAACAAAAATGTAAAGAAACTGAATTTAATACAAACCTAGAGACCCAGACTTAAGGCTATTTGACATTAAAGTTAAAATATATTTACGATAAAACTACATACACACACAGCATGAAACAGGAAAAAAATCCTTATACAGCCGTGTGTATAGAATATAAAAGTGTTTTGAGTATGAATAGAAATGCGAGAGATGAAAAAAATTCAAGGAAAAAACAAAAAAAAAGTAGCTGACAGAAAATTTCATTTTATTATTTATACAAACACTGATACATATACTTACTAAAACACACATGCAAAGCTGAGTTATACACAGACATAAATACATGAACAAAAAAAAACATTAAATACAATAAAGTATACTCGCTAACCTTAAGTCTGTAAACACCTGCCAGAAATTTACTAACTTAGCTACACTCACACAAATATACCAAACAGTTATTGAAATATTTAACACACGCACACATGTTTAACAACAACATAACATAAATGAGAGTAAAATTTATATTTCCGCTTTAAGTATTTCTTTTTACTTTTGTTTGGGAAATAACTGCTAACAAAAAGAAATCTTAAATTTTGTCTTAAAGTTAAACAGACGAAATAAATATAATCTTGTTCTTTATTTTCTTTTTTTTTCTTTTTCAATTTTTAAGCCATTGTGTTTGTATTTATTTACTTAACAATTTCCATAAAGTTTAAAAATGCGTGCAATTTTCTTTACATTGTAAATAAATAAGAGAAACACACCAACGTGTAAAAGCAGAAATCAACATTGACGTCATTTGCTTAAATAAGCAGAAGAAAATTATGCGTTACTTATTTACAAATTTAAGGATATGCCCATTCAGTTGTAGGCTCATCTTCTTTTTTCTTGGTTTATTTTTATTCCCTGCCTCCTACTAATAATGGTATAAATAAGTTTCTCATGCTGTTTGTAATTTCTGTATTTTCTGAATAGGTAGGAGGATCCAAGGTCTCCAAGTAACTTACTGATATGTATGATACCTCAACATATATACCCTCAATAAAACAATAGTATATAATATAATAGCATATACACTATTATTTTTTTATTACATAACTGATTCTATATGTGGTAAAATTTTGGTGAAATTCTACTTCCACAAAGTGGGTCAAAGGATCAATTGAAATATTACTTTTGTTCTAGATTTCTACTAAAGCTGGGTTTCCGCATACATCGTAATCGGTGCCGATAACGAAAACTGAAACAGAAAAACGTTAATGTTCGTCACCGTCTCGTTTCTGAATTGTTTTCGTTTCAGTAAAGAATAAATAAAGAAAATTTATTTTTTTATTCATTTTGATTTTCTTTAAATTTGAAATAAAAATAATTGAAATAGTTTCGTTCCTACGGCACCGAAAACAACCTACTTGAAGTTGATTTCATTCCGGCCCCAAATGACAGTTTTTTCGTTACTGATCGGTGCCGTTTCGTTCCCAATTTTCGTTGCCGATTTCTGAAACGAACTTTTTTTCGGTGCAAATGTATGGAATTTCGTTTTCGGTGCCGATTACGGTGTATGCGGAAACGTAGCTTTACACAAAAATTTTAAACTCAATTATTTCGAAATGGCAATTAAGTGGACGATATAGAGTATATTCTTCACAGAAGTTTGTCATTAAATTCAATCCATAAATTACTAACTTATGAATAAACAATCGCTCTACGAATGATATTGTAGATTGTAGATATCAGTCCTTATGTAACTTTTTTTAACTAATTTGCTTAAATATGATGTGTATAAGCATTTCTGGATTCCAAAGAGCAGTTCAATAATCTGTCCAAAATACCACAGGGAATCAGCAAGAATTGGCTGAAAAACACCCAGAATATGCGGCCAGACATCAAACCGTAATATTAGTTACATCATGACAACGCTATGAAATTGATAATGAAAAAATAAAATTTTCATTTTCTAATGTCGCGAAAGAAAAAATTGCCTTACCAGTGGACTTAGAACGATATGTTATAAATGTAAATAAACTGTGATAAGTATTTGAAGCTAAACTGTTTTTTATATCCTTCACCTTCGTGAGAAGGGTATATATAAGTTTGTCATTCCGTTTGTAATTTCTATATTTTTTATTTCCGACCCTATAAAGTATATATATTCTGGATCCATATAGATAGCGGAGTCGATTAAGCCATGTCCGTCTGTCCGTCTGTCTGTTGAAATCAATTTTCTGAAGACCCCAGATATCTTCGGGATAGATATTTCAAAGACATTTGCAACGACGTATATAAGACCATAGTAAGTTGGACCTACAATGGGTCAAAATCGGAAAAAAAAAATTGTTAACCCGATTTTTTTTTCACAAAAAAATTTAAAAAACAAAATAAAAATTTAAAATTAAAAAAAAAAAATTTTAATTTAAAAAAAAAAATTTTAAATTAAAAAAAAAAAAAATTTTCCAAAAAATGAAAAAAACAACTGGAAAACAAATTAAATTTTGTTTACCTAAAAATATTTAAAATTTTGATTATAATTTGGTGAAGGGTATATAAGATTCGGCACAGCCGAATATAGCACTCTTACTTGTTTCTATGTAACAATATATTGGAAACAACAAAACCCTTTGGCATAAAACATAGTGCTAGAAAAATGCTGTTGAAATGTTGTTTAGATTTCATTATAACTTTCAAGACAAATACGAATGAATGTCGCGTTCTTAACCGAAACCACAAAACCCAGTTTTTAATGTAAAAATTCTGTTTTTAAATGTAGATTAATGTCAAACTTAACACTAGTTTGCAAAATCATTCGGAGCTACTCAATCAGCAAATTTCAAAATGTTTGCAAGCAGCAGTATTCATTCAAAAGCAGGGAAATTGGGTACCATACGAATTGAATCTGAGAGACCTGGAAAGACGATAAAAGAAAGTGATTTTTGCAACGAATTATTACTTGATATGAAAACTGGATCCACCGAAGCATAAGAGATTGTATGTGAAGCCCGGCCAACCAGCCGCATCGGCACCAAAGCCAAACCATCCATGACGCTAAGGTAATGCTCTGTATTTGGTGTGACCAAAAAGGTCTCCTATGAGCTGCTAAAATCTAACCAGATCGTCACTGGGAACCTATAGCGAACACATCTGATTCGTTTGAAGCGAGCATTGGCCGCAAAACGCCCAGAATTCGATCATGATAAAGCCAAACTTAAATATCAATGGCGCTAAAATAACTCTCTGTATTTAGTGGGAGCGAAAAGGTACTATCTATTATGAGCATCACAGGAAAACAGGATCGAACGAAAGTGATTCCCTTGAAGCGAGCATTGGCCGAAAAGATTCCAGAATATGCGGCCAGACATGAAACCGTAATATTACATCATGTCAACGCTCGGCCACAAAGTTGGCTGCAAAGTTTTTCCTCACCTGCATTATCGTTCAAACCTTGCCCCGTCCGTTTATGTCTCTCTGGGATAAGCTTCATCTTAGAATAGAGTATCCGATATGGGCTAGATTCGTTCCTGGCCTCAAAAGATGATCCGTTCTTTTGCCATACCCAGCAACATACCCAGGTATGTTGCTGTTGACGTGCGTAAAGCAGTTCTGCCGTTGACATAAAGGTTAAAATATTATGCTTGTATAAAACTTTGTTCAATTTTTTATTTTTCTCTGCTACTTATATATTATTTTTATAAATGACCTCCAACGACAAAAATTTAATCTTATTTATAATATTGCAGATGATAGCAATAATTTCCATTCGTATTAATTTAGCAATAGGCCAAACAATCTCTAAATGAGATCTTTCGAATAGAATTGATACCCGAAATAATGTAAATCGTTAATTGCAGACATTTTAGCAAATGAATTCTAAAGCACATTCGTTTACGATTGTTATGGAAGTTAAAGAAGCTAAGTCATTCCCTCACCTTTTTTCAGTTCCATTTAATAATTACCCCAGCTTAAGCGAGCTAAACAGTTGTCCGTAATATCTTCTTACATGTAGACAAACATTAACCATAAACATACATATTAGGGTGGCCTTTATTTTACACATTTTGGATTTTCGGTGCTACTTTCATTCAAAACTTTACCTGAATTTATTAAATTGTTAGCTTTGGTCTTTAAATGAAAATCAAAAGCAAAAAATTAATGCCAGCTTAATATACATATATGTGCATCAGTATAAGTAAATCTGTCTGTATGTATGCGATTACATTTTTTATATATTATTATTTATTCATTCATTAAATGTGTGGTATAAAATAAAAATCCCATTAAAAAAAACTTGTTACTCTTTTTTTTGCTTTTTGGTTGTAGCTGTCTTTTAAATTATAATTACTTATACATACAGATAAATTACCAACATTTAATGTACACAGCTACTAAGTAAAAGAAAAACAAAACTGTTTTTGGGAGCATTCTCAGCTAAAGTACATTAGATTTTTAATGTAATGTTAAAATATTTTGTGTAAATGTTTCATAAATAATGAGTGTGTGTGTGTGTGTTTTTGAAGAAGAAAAACAACGACACAAATTACAACCTCATGTTTATTTAGGATAAATGTTTTTTAAGCAGGCTCGTTCCTATTCAGTGGTTCAGTGCTTCCTTGAGCCTTCGAAAAGGGTTTTCCTGTAATAAAGACTGTCATTATTGTTGTTCTTGTACGAGTGTGTGTGTGGGTTGTCTTTAATATGTTGAGTTGAGCTGAGTTCAGTTGAGCCTTCTTCTTCTATTAGCTTAAATGTGGACACAGTTTTTTGTTTTTCGTTTTGTTTTTGTTGAAACTGACACTCTTATTTTATTTGTTAGACCTTCGTTAAAATAAGTAAAACAAAAACAGCAACAACTTTAACAGGCCAACATTACGAAACAGAAATGTTGAGAGAACTGAAAGAAACACTTTCATTTACAGGAAGTGTTAACACAGTTCATTAAAAATTTAATTTTCATCTCTTTTAGAACAATAACAAAGACAAACCCAACAGATATACAAACAGATAGCAACAAACATACCTACAGACGGACATATCTACTTCCCAAATGACAAAGCTGTCGAATTTAAATAACGGTATAAAAGTTTTCGGGAATATTACTCTACAAAATACTCGAAATATAGTCTTGCAAGAATAGAAAAATAGTCTTTTGCTGCTCCTAATGTCTTCCTTCTTTAAGGACACATCTTCTTTTATGCAAAAGGTAGAACAATGCAAAGAATTCTTGGTTATAATTCAAATAAAAATAAATATTTTTAATCCGAAAATTTCTCCAATTTGTCTACTTTCATAATTTCTCCAAAGTTTGGTCATACGGGTCATACAGATATTGACAAAAGCAAACAGATTCAAATACAAAACAAAAACAACAACAGCAACGACATCAACATGATGCCATTGTTATCATCATGATGTTTTACTGGTTTTACTGGTAGTACAACTTAACTGCCACAAAAACAACAAACAGCAACTAACACTACTACAACTACTACAACATGCAACACAAACAAACACTACGACATACTTTCAACATTCCCACATAGATACAAATACTTGTTAAAGACTACTTACTACTGCACAACAATCTGTATCTTGTTTAATATTTTTTACTGGTTTTTTACACACTCAAACATTGTATTAAAGTGAATTTTTTATCTTTCAGTTTTTTGTTAAATTAAGACTGAAACAAAATGTTAATTAAATTTAAATTGATGCAAAAATATTTTTCAATTATTTAATTTTACTTACACAGCTACATGCATACTTACATTTACATACATAGAATTTTAATGGAAAAATCATGTGCATGTATTGAAACTTAATTTTACAGATGTTTTATAAGAATAATATGCATAATGCATAATTTTGAGATGATTTTTCCTTTCACAGAAAAAATTATTTTTTTATAGAAAATATACGAAGATTTTTTTATAAAAAATTCATAGAGCATTTTCAATGTTTTCTCAAATTCTATAGAACATTTTTGAAGTGTTTTTTTCATAAAAAATTTTAAAGTAATTTCGATGTTCTTTTTATTAAAAATGTTCATGTTTTTTTCTATTGACATTTTTCAATGTTTTTTGCTTTTCATAGAAAATTTTCAGTTCATAAAACAATTTTTGGTGGATTTTTAAATTTGAAGATAACACTCTGCTACAAAATAACACTTTTTGTCAGAACTTGAAAAACGACCTAATGGGGGTTGTAGGCCTAGGTGAGGACATACTAAAACCGTTTGCAAAGATTTTGAGACACCCTCAAAATTTTGAGATATTTTGAAAAAACTGTTTTAGGGTAGGTCGTAGTACTTTAGTACCTCTAGCTCACACATTTCTAGACCGATTTCTAAATTATAAACAATTATGGATAGACAAAGAATAAAGCTTTCATAAAATGTATGCACAAAATGTAATCAATCAATTTTTTATTTTTTTTCGTAATTTTTCATATTCAACAATAGTTAATTTAATTTTTTTCTATGAAAACCTATTATTTTTTGCACAATGTTTTAAAGAAAACTTTATATGGGAAAAACTGAGATATTACTTGTTAAAATCGGTTTATATTTGCAAAAGTTATTAAACTTTTTTGAAAAAAGTTCGAAAAAATTTACCTTATAAATTCAAAATTTAACAAATATTTTTTTTTCAACAGTTTTTTGTTTATTTTTTTATATGCGCTGGGGGAGAAAATACTAAAAATGGTGTTGGATTTGAACAATTAAAACCATGTATTGTTAAGAACTAAATTTTCTATATATTTGGGTATAAATTTTTATAAACTTTTATATCAAAATAAGCAATGAAAAGCGACTAAATCAAAAAAGTTTATAAATTTTGTTTTTCTTTTAGATATTCTTAACAAAAACAATACCTATAACTTAAAAATGTATCAAAAAATGCACGTCATTTTAAAGCGCAATCAGTTTTCTTTCCAAACCCGTTAAAAAATTTAAAGTCGGACAAAAACTGACTAAGCTACAGGTCGATAAGTCGACGAACATCACTGAAAACGGTTTTTTAAGAATAACTTCTGAATTGGAAATTTTTAGAGACAATTTGTAGTGTACTCAGCAAGTCCTATAACCCACGCTAGGCCGTTTTCCAAGTTTTTTTCCATCGTAGCACCGTGTAATTTTCGATAAATTTTTCAATTAACATAAATTTTCAAAATTTTTAATTATTTTCTGTTTTTTATTTTGGTTAAAAATTTGCAGTTTTTTTTTCATAGAAAATTTTTAATAAAATTTAAATTTTCTTAGAAAAAGTTTTGACTTTATAATTTATTTTTTTTGTTAAATGAACTAACAACAAGTACTTCAAATCTTATATGTAATAACTTCTTGTATTCGAATGTAGCCTGCAACAGCCATTAGATTTGGGTGGATTTTGAAGATTTTAAATATTTTTTAAATTTTTACAATAGGCACGTTCAAATCATTGTGAATCATCGCATTTTTGATATATTTTCGATAATTTTTTTAATTCCAGGAAATGTTTGATATTTTTTATAGAAATTCATAGAAACATTTCAATGTTTCTTATTTTTTTTTTGCAAAATGTTCATTTCTGTTTTATACGAAATTTTCAATGAAATTTATAATTGTTAGAAAATAATGCTTTTTATATTTACACAAAAATTTTCTATGAAATTTATATTTTCTTAGAAAATATTCCATAAAGTTTTCAGTTCATAAAATGTTTTTTGGTGAATTTTTTCAATTTCAATATAATTTTCGATAAATTCGATAATTCAATAAGCAACAAATTTGGCCATCGAAACGTACCTTAATATTGTAACTTCTAAAAAAAAATGTATGAAGAAATTCCCGAAAATTCACGACAAACATTTCCCGAAAATTAACAAAAAAATATTCCAGGGAATTACCAGGGAAATTTTTCCCGCGTAGGAACCCTATTCCCCATTCCATGAACTTTTAAATTATTTGCTTTGTTTTTTAGTTTATTTTGATGAAATTTTCTAAAAAAAAAAATTCCTAATATTTTCAGTTTATAATTTTTTTTTTTCATATACAATTTTAGATGTTACTTATTTTATATAAAAAAATGTCGATAATCTTTTAAATTCATTTGCAAGTCATTTATTTTGATAAATAATATTCAATGCTTTTTCTTTTTATAGAAAATTTTAAATAATTTTCAACATTTTTATATTTTTACAAAAATTTTCACATTCTCTTGGAAAATTCTCCACAAACTTTTCAGTTCATAAATTTTTTTTTTTAAATATTGATTTTAAATTAATAGAATCTTTTTGATTAACAATTTTCGATGTTCTTACTATTCTAGATGAATTTTTAAAGGCTACTACATAATTTTCAGAAATTTTTTTTATTTTTCTATTCATAGAAAATTATTAATATTTTCTAAATACATAGAAAATATACTTTTCATATCAAAGAAACTTTTCATTTTTGATATTATTTCAATTCATAATTTTTTTTTTCAATTCATAGTTTTAAATGTGTTTTTTTTTCAATTTCTAGAAAGTGTTTATTTTTGTATACCACACACCGCCAAAGTTGGGAGTATATATCGGATTTGTGCTGATGTTTGTAATACCCAAACATATTAGTCTAACACCCATCTTAAAGTATACCGATCGGCTTAGAATCTACAGTCTATATAAACTCGTGCCTTACTTTGCGCAAATAACAAAATTCCCGATTAAGCTCTTCGAAATATCTATTATTTATCTATTATATCTATATTTATGGCTTAGTAATCCATATATAGATAAAGAAATGCCTGATATATTAGCCATTGTGGGCCGTTTTTTCCGAATTTAAATAGCAACCGAACCGTGGCTATAGCGGATATATTGTTGCATGAATCATGTATATAAGTTATTTTCATGCTTCTGAAAATTGATTTCAATATCTAGACGGACATTTATATAGCGACTCCGCTATATAAATCCAGAATATCTAAACTTGTTGGGGTCGCAAATGAAAAATGTTGAAATTAAAAACGGATATAACTATTTAAATATTTCTTATTAGTTATTTTTGAAGTCAGTTCTTATCAAGCATGTAAAAATGTTAGACATTTTTAAAAAAATCTCGGATATTAAAATATCAGAAACACTTAAGCTGCATTTAAGTGAAAATCTAGCTATTTTTAAAACTCATTTTAAAAATTTAACCTGCCATTATTTTTCAAAACAAGGCGTAATGAGATATTGGCAAAAAACTTTATACATATTGTTTGCAAATTAATTAGATATAAGAGGATATTTTTGGGAAAATCTCCGGCCATCTATTACCAAATATATTTGCAAATAACCAAATAAAGTAATTTAGACTTAAATATCTTTTAAACTATAAGAGATAATTTCGTGAAATAAACAGAAGTTTCTTTATCTTTCCACTTGCTTTATTATTTACTGAAATCTATCCAGTAGTACAACGTTTTTTTAACTAGAGATGGTAGACTTTGACACCCTGTATCTCACTTTGTATTCTACAAAAGTGGTCACAATTTAAATGTCTTATATGCCTCCTCTACGATTGTTACATACATCATTTTGCAATTGAACCAGTAGTTTAGAAGAGTAAGATTTATTACCACTTTTTTACGATCAATCCCACTGTGCACCATTTGAGAAAACAATTTCGCTGCAAAAACTGAATTTGGGGCCAGTCGAGTGGTTTAGCCTTGATCTTTGATATTTCTAGACTGGTTTGGTGGATTTAATTTAACTACTCTCATAGATATTGCAGGAAAAAGCGGTAATAACCAAGAAATACTGGGTGACTGTAATCGATGAAACTACATATTAGGTTTTTCGAATTATTCGATTTTTCTCTTGTTCGAAAAAAACGAATAATTCGAATAAAAGATTTTAACTTGTTCGAATAATTCGATCACACTTTTAAAATTAATCAAATTATTCGAATAATTTAATTTTTTAAAAAAAAAGTAAAGAATGAAGTTTTGATGTCGGTTTTTTAATATTTTATTGTTAAAGAAAAACAAAAGATAACGTTAAAGTTAACAATTCAAGTATTGATAATGTTAAAAAACATTCGAAAATAAAGTCCATCTTAAATTTTCAACAGAAATATTCTGATCAGAATAACTCCCAAAACAATCTACAAAACAATTGACCCAATTGAACCCTTTAGTTTCCGTTTTGGAGCTATGCTTTAAAAAATTTGAGCTAGTTGGACATGATCCTGAATTAAAATACAATATAAACGTATTAAGAACTTTTTTATGTCGTTCATTAATTCTTTAGTAAATTAATTAATGACTATCTCTAAATTATTTATAACAAATTGTATTATACATCAAGCTCTATCAACATTGCCGAATCTTTGCTTAATAAAGTTGTCTTGGGGAATTACACAATAAAGGGAATCTGTCCAAAGTTTGATATCATTATCAGTGAACGTGGCTAATTTGAAACAAAGTTTATTACCATGTTAGACAAAGATATTCAACAATGTTCAAAATCATGTAGATGACAAACTCCATGCTTTTCTTGCAACAAAAAGTTAGTTTGCAATATTTGTGTTTATCATTCGATTTATTAAATATTTTGCAACACTTACGTGCGCTGTTAATAACATCACCTATATACATATATTTTAAGATCATGGTCTTCGTCTATTTCAATGTAATCATTATAAATGTCATCCATAATATCACATTCGACGACCGTTTCAAAATCACATTCTCCATCACATTCAACTCCACTTTAATCTAAGTTAATATTTTGATTATTAATTGCGATTCTTCTAATATTTCGCCAGCTAAATAACAAATATTTTATTCCATACCTTTTATTTTCATTGTAACTTCTTGCAGTAATATTTATATATTTATAGAAGGAGCTATCGGAACACTCATCTACAGTGATCGAAAGTCTACTTGTCTTTAGTTATTTGTCAAATTTCAGAAACAATACAATTTTTTGAGTCATTATTACTTATTTGAATTTGAAGTTATGAAAAATTTTAAGCAATTTAATAAATTTAAATATATATGAACATTTATTCGTTTTATTCGATTATTCTACATAAAATTGTTCGTTATTCGAAATATTTTAAATTGTTCGAATAATTATTCGTAAGAAATTATTCGATTAATCGAACTATCATTAGTCGAATGAATACCCTACTACATATATTACCAATAAACTACGAATTACAAAAGGACATTAATTGACAACACTAGATTACTTCTACTGGGTAAAATAATTTATTTCTAGGTTACCTAGAGACACTAAATTGGCAAATGATTTCACACTAGATTACCTGGGTTGTATAAAGTAACTAATAAACCTCTATTTGTGTCACAAATCTAAATCCAATAACTCAAACATTTATAAATTGGAGCCAGTCAAGTAATTATACATTAGAAAAAAATACTACTTGTGGAAATATTTGCTGCCTTTATTTTCATTTACACTTAAAACTATTTAAAATTCGTACATTGTCATTTAATTTTAATTTGTTAATTTACCATAAATAATTCTGTCTATATACATATATTAAATACTTCTAATTACAAATTAAATTCCTTAAAGTGACATTTATGTATATTTAAATATTTGTTAAACCATAATAATAATAATAAACCCCAATAGCAATGAACAATGAAAATATTTTATTTTATTGTCATTTAAATCCTAAATACAGCAGTTTTTATGACAACTTAATAACATGATCATATGTATGTATCTGTGGCTGTCTATACTAAACACACACATGCTTACCTATGAATGTATGTATTTTTCCATATAAGTGAGTGAGTGATTTATCCACAAATTAATGTATAAATAATCAATTTTTATTTTTTGTTAATATAAATTTGTTTCGTTGTAGAAAAGTATGTTTATTTGTGTAAAGCGTGTGTGACTGTATGAGAATGTTTGTATATGAATATGAATGAATATGTTTATAAAATATTATTTTTAATAACACTCGAATTTTCGGCTTAATTAAGCACATCATAATTTAAGTCAGTTTTAATTTTATTTTTATTTTTTTATTTTTTTGCATTTCATATTGGTAAAATTATAGGTTTTAATGAAAAATGTGTGTGGCGGATTTAAATGTTTGTCTATCTGTAATAAATACGCTTATACAACCTTATATATGTATGTATACATGTATAAATGTGTTGGTAAGTATATGTGTAGGATATATGAATGGTTATACTATTTGAGAGTGTATTTCTAAAGGCTGAAGTTGTTATGGCTGTTGTGTCTGTTTATGCCGCTGCTGTGTATGTACTTTTCGCTGCTCTTTCACAGCAAAACATTAACAACAGAAAAAGGGCATTAATTTGTGTGACAGCAATAAATAATAATGCCAACAACAACAACTACCAGGACTCTTACTTTTATTTTTATTGCTGTTAAATTATACCGAGTACAGTTTGAATTTGTTTAAGGACCAATTGCTGGAATAATACCATGAATTGAAATAGATAGTATGTTATAAAATAATGGTAGAATATATTAAAATTTTAATTTTTTCTTCTGAAAACTCTAACTGCGCTTTCCTCGTCCAAAGAATTTGTATTAAAAACTTTAGGGATGAAACCAAAATGTTCGACAAGTTAATGGAACTTACCAGTTACAAATTTCTTACACAGGTTCTTTCTGGTCATACAAAATTGCTTAATAATGTTTAATTCGCTTTTTATCGAGATTGAAAGTTCAACTTTTCAGTTACCTCAAAGACATCAAATGCATACGAAAGTGAAAACAAAACCGTATTTAGGTTATTCTATAGAAAAACCAAAAATTCCACTTTCAAATGAAAAAGTGGAAGTAAAAGATTAAAAATGTGTAAATAAAAGAAACATTTTAAAATATTTCATATCAATGGCCTATATTCAAAACCCTCTATCTTAAAAAAACAACTTTTCAGGAGAGCCATAAAAACTGTTTTTTCCGCATATTACTTGATTTATTAAAATTCGGTATTACAATATTTGTTAAAACAACTAATGAAACTCATATATAATTGTTTTTTAATATTTAGCTTTATTGAGGACTTTATAATAGATAGAGGGTTTTGCTTCTAAAAAATATTCAATGTGTATGTATGAAAATGATCAGATAGAGGGTTTTGCACTTTAATTAAAATTAATTATTTTGATTTCATTTATGCTAACAGTACCGCAATTCTGTAACTTTTTATATTTTCCTACCGATGTCGTTAAGTAACGAAAAATATCGGTTGCTTTAACGAAATATGGTTTAAAATGCTCACTAGGAAATATGAATTTGGATAAACATTATACATTCCAAAAATGTGTTAAATATGGATATTATGCCCCAAATAAAAGTTGTTCTTAAAATTCGTATACAATTTTCTAAAATTAATATAATATATGTCCAAATTTATCTTAAAAAAATAATTAAAGATTGTTAATTTTTATATTTAAAACTCAAATCAGTCCGTATCTAACAAACTCAAAATAGTTGACCAATCGTACTTTCCAATAATAACTTATTTCGAATATTTATGTTACAAAACTAACTCACAAACAATTATCGTTATGGCTTAACTAGAACATTTTATTTGTCGTTAACCTACCGATAAATTTCGTTATATACCGACTATTTTTAACGAAAATAATCGGTAAATTTAATTCGTAATATCTATTAACGATAAATATTGTTAACTAACGAATTTTGATTATTTAACGACAAAATTTTGTAGTTAAAAAGTTACAGAATTGCGGTACAGATGAGCTTTTAACGTAATTTATTTTAAATAACGGGTAACAAAATCAAACAAAATTTTAAAGACTTTTTAAATAACTACACCATTTTGATGTATTGTGGTTGCAGTAGTACAAATATGGTCCAAATTTTAAATTCTGTGGAGAGGTTTTTTTTTTTAAAAAAAATATTTAATAAAATTGTGAATTTTTTCTCCACATAATTAATGATAGCTCAAAAACTGTTAGTCCAATATTATTAAAATAAACTTATAAAAATTTAAATTTACCTAACCTTTAATCAGTTCATATATTACGCTTCAATTGGCTCAGTAGTTTCTGAGATATAATAACAAATTGAAGCAAAAAATAAATTTTATATGTGAAAATAGCAAATTTTATTGTTTTTAAAAATTCATGAAAAATTGAAAACGGCAAAACTTGTTCAGATTTATTGCTTTATCACAAAGCCACATATAATAGAAACAAAATGAGGTATCGGTCATAAAAATCGATTAATACTTTTCGAATTTATTCACAATTAAGTGAATTCGCTCATTTTCACAAACTTTTAGTTTTTTGATTGATATACATACAATTGAGTAGTTAATGTTTTTCTTTGGATTTATTGAATTTTGAAAACATTTTCCTCAGGCTATGTACAAATTTTCACACATACATATATTGCATTTCAATCAGCTCAGTAGGTTCGGAGTTATAATAACAAATTGAAGCAAAAAATATATTTATACGTGAAAATAGCTAATTTTTTTGTTTTTAAAAAATCATTAAAAATCTGAAACGGAAATTGTTCAGATTTATTAATTTAACGCAAAGTCACATGTATTAGGAACATAATCATATATCGATCATAAAAATCTTTGGATTCTTTTCGAATTTATTCACAATTAAGTGAATTCGCTCATATTCACAAAATTTTATTTTGTGGCTTCTCCAGTAAGTCTAACGTAAATAATTGTTTTTTCAATTAAATCTCTATCTTCTCTAAGAACTTCTGTGCAACAACTTTATTATTTTCTGCAGAAAAATTGGATAGAGCATGGTTGCACTTTTTTAAACAAATTCCAAATTTAACCAATTATTTTCCAAAAACAGAAAATATTTTCATGGTAATTCAATTCAGAATCGGTATTCTCTATTTTGATAAATGATTAAAATATGTTAAATTCATGTTCAGCATGCAAAAAATAGTAAAAAAAAACATGTATTGCAAGAAGAAATTATTCCGAAAAATTTTTGAAAATTATTATTTGAAAAGATAGAGGGTTTTGCATTCAGAAAAATTAATTGTGTAAGATAGAGAAATAACAAAAATGCGAATAAAACAGGAAAAAATATGTTTGTTATGAAATATACACCGTAGATGAGGACTGTTTTACTGAAAATTTTTTGTGAAAATCAAAGATAGATGGTTTTATATACAGTGGTGGCCACCAATTTAAGACAAATACTTTAATTTTTTTCATCAACTGAATTTTAAGTGCGATAGAGCCAAAATAAAAGGACCTCTAAGGGTATGAAATTTATTATTAATGTTTCTAGTTTCTGAAAAATGTTTGGAAAAATCGGTAAAACATATATGGACAAAGATATGTGGAAATACGTTGACCCACCTCAGCGAACATCCGCTGTTAATAACATGATATGACCGAAATAAATGGAACTAAAAATACGAAATTTGGTCCGAATATTTTATAATAATAAAAATATAATGATATAAATGTGAGAAAATATGTTTATTTAAAAAAAAATTTTTTTGGTCAAGTTGTAGAAAAATGTTATGTGTTCGTGGTGAATATGTATGAATTGACTCAGTCGAATAAAACACACTTGTGTGTTAAAACAATCCTCATGCATACATATTTGTGGAAATATTTGAAAAAATAATTGACAATCACGTGGAATTTAGCAATGAATTTTTGTCTTAAATTCCTGGCCACCACTGTAGGCCCTCGATGTACATATACTTTTATTAGTAACAAATAAATATTTTTTTCATAAGCTTTGTGTTTAAAGAAAATATATGTGTAATTTTTGTATCAGAACATTTATGCGAAAACTGAAGAAGCATTACTCTCCAAAGAATAATTCTGACTGAATTCCATCAAATTTGTAAACTTTTAAAGAGCTTACGAAATAATTGTGGACATGGTTTTTCATTATTATATTATTTCATTTTAATTGGTACCCAAATCTCTACCACCTCAAATTGTTTTACCCTTTTTCCCCCTTAACATTTTGCTGCGTGTGCCCGAAAATTTACTGCAAATTATGTATTAAATTTTTAAAGAAATTTCTCATTATTGCAAATAAATTTAATTTTAATGAGTTGTATAAATAAATACGCAAACAAATGAATAAATGAATAACTACAATATGAAAAAAAAGACAACATGAGATAAATGTAAAGGATTTTTAATTATATTTGCGAATATAATTATTATTAACCTCAATAATTAACAAGAAACGTTTACGTAATATTTAATAAACATGTAGCAAATTCTCATATAAAAAAATAATATCACTCATACGTATGAGTGATAAATCCATATGTATTAATATGGATTTATTTATTGTTTAAATATAAGTAGTGATAAATCGTTTTAAATGTCTTTAATTATGCAAAATATATGATAAATTTAAATTTAACATATAAATATGTAGCCTGAAATAATTGTTATTTTACGTTTTATTTTATAGCATAATTCTAGGGGTAATTAAAGTAAATCATTACGAATAATAGTGAATTAAGCCTATAATTTTAAACCGATTTAAAAAAGGTAAAAACTGTTGTTTTCAGAACAAAAATTGCTTCAAAATTATATATGAAAATATTCGCGCTTTAATAGAAAATTTAATAAAAGAAACATTTCAAAATAAAAAAAAATGCAAAAAAATAAGAAAATGCCATTAATTTAGATTAAAAAGATTTTTTATTCAGCTTTGTAATCTAAATTACGAGAAAATATTTGAATTATCAGTAAGATTTTGAGAACATAAGACTAAATTATGATTAACTAACTTCAAGTGTTATATTTAATAATATATTTTACTGAATATACATCATCTAAAACCAAAAAGCATTTAATTTACTCTTTCAATATTCTTGTTTAGCCATTAAACTTGTTGAAAACTACACAAATTTATTCTTGACACTTCAATTTCCAAGTTAATCGAAATAAAAAAAAACAACAACAAAAAAATAAAAGCAAACTATTCTATTTTATTTTATTTTGATCTGTTTTCAATTAACCCTTCGTCAAGTAATTTACTTAAGCAGCAGTATTAAACTTCATAATCCTTAAACAAAAATGGAGAAACTTTTTGCAAGCAAAACACAGACACACACACACAGACACAGACTAGCAAAAAAACAAAAACAATTGTTTTAATTAAAATTCCTGCAACAACACACATACACACGAGCTCACATAAAGCAACAACAGCAATAACTACAAACAATTTTCGGTAAACAAAATTTCTATTCTGTTCTATTTTTAGTTAAAATTTTATTAAAATGATTATTTTGTATACTTGTATGCACAAATACAAGCAGACGTTTTTTTTCTTTTTTTTTGTTTGTGGAATTTCTATGAATAGATAAATTACTATGGCAAAGTTTTCTGTTCGTTTTTCCCTTTCGTAGCTGGAATTTATGAATGACCATTAAGTTTAAATAATTTTTTTTTTTTTGCTAACATTTTTGAGCAGCATAAAGTTTTGAGTTGAGTACTGGCATTTTATTGTTATTAACAAATTAAAGTTAAAATGGATAAATTCTCTCTATATTTTGTGGAATTTTAATTTC
Organism: Calliphora vicina; assembly: GCF_958450345.1. Taxonomy (NCBI): domain Eukaryota; kingdom Metazoa; phylum Arthropoda; class Insecta; order Diptera; family Calliphoridae; genus Calliphora; species Calliphora vicina. The sequence goes on along the minus strand of NC_088783.1, from coordinate 12,666,062 downwards.
TAAGTGGATGGATTTTAACTTTTTAAGTTCATTAATTGAAGAACATTATAAGAGCTATATAATTAAACACAATGTCTTTTAATTTTTCTGTCATAGTTGCAGAAATATTTGTTAAAGTTTCCTGGAAGAGAAATAGACATAGAAAAGATGCTTTGCTAAAGTAGAACCTACAAATGGTAGGTTAAAATTAAAAATTAATTTTTAATTTTTTTCTTCTAGTTTCCGCTCTAAGGTTGTTTTAACACAGAACGGGTTATTTAAAATTATTTGTTGAATTACGTCTTGGTCAAACTTTGTCAGTAAATAATTTGTAAATGTAAATTTATAAAATTAATTTTTCCAACATTTTCCAGCAATTAATTAATAAATAAGTTAAAAGTAAATGAATAAAAATTCTGAAAAATTTATTTATTATTTTGAAATCTAATATTATTTTACATAAACTGATGCAAAATATATGCAAGATTTGAATTAAATATATTTTTTTTTTTATTTTTCTTTAAACTGTAATTATTTATTGAATAATAAACTACATATCAGTGTTTAAAAAGCTACGATAACTGTTGCTACAACTACTGCTTCAAAAAAGTGCATGTAGCGGTAGCAGTAGCATTTGTCTTTTTTCGTTTTCTTGTTTTTTTAAAACTACTGCTACCTTCAAAATATAAAACTCTTAACAGAGCAGTAGTAATAAAACATGAATTTTAAATGGAGTGGTAACCTTAAAATTCAAATCATTGCTACTGCTCTATATCGAGTTTTAATTTTTAAGGTAGCAGTAAAGTAGCAGTTGATGCAGCAGTTAAGGTAGCAATAAAAGTAGTCAAAAAAGAAAATCTTCAGTCATAACACCAAAATTGACAGAATTAAACACTGTGTGTTGTTTTTGTTTTGAGAGAGTTTAAAAGAATTATTCGATTTTATTAGTCTCAGATGTTCGTGTTGCTAACAGAAAGATCGTGCTTTCTGTGTGTATAACAAAAAAGCCGAACTTTTGTTTACAACACGACCAACATACACAAATATACATTCACAACAACAACACATAATATAATTTTTTGGCTGAAGATTTTTATTTTTGACTTATTTTATTGCTACCTCAACTGCTACTTAGCTGCTACTTCAACTGCTACTTCTTCTACTACCTCAACTGCTACTTCTATTACTACTAAATTTTAAGAGTAGCAGAATTAATAAAAAACTAATGACTGCTACATCAAAACTTTTTCTTTTTTAAGGTAGCAATAGAAAATAAATTATTCTGCTACTTTTAAATTTTTCTTTTATTAGTACTACTACAACTACTGCTACCAAAATGTGAAGGTAGCAGTAGTAGTATTAATTATTGACTCCGAGTTTTTATTAATTTTTTAACTAGACTACTTGTGTTTTTTCGTTGCTACTGCTACTTGTAGTCTAGTTTTTTAAACACTGCTACATATGTACATAGGATAGGCGTGGAATATCTTATCAAGAAAATGGGCTCCAAGTTTAGAAAATATCTTAACAGATTTTTAAAGCTAATTTTTTATAGTATAACCCCGTATTCATAAGAAAAATTTTTAATGCTAAATTTCCCTACAAAATTTAATTTTAAAACCTTGTTTAAATTTAAAATTTGTTTATGAATACGGCCTTACAACTGTAAAAGTTAAAAAACATTATCAGAATTTTACATTTTTCATATAAAAAAAATCTCGCATGATTTTCCACAAATTTTCAATTTGAATCAATCCATTTTATACAGAAAACAATTGTAGGCTTTAACTAATGGCTGTATGTCTTAAAATGCGGGATTTACAATATATGGTGTATCTTTTGAAAGCGGTTTTTGATTTTAGTGGCTTATATGTAATTTTAAAGGGTACATATCTGTCATTTATTCTCAGTTAGTTAATGAATATTATAGTTTTTTTTTCTTCGAAAATGTCGACAAAGCGTTCTGTGGAAGTTTTGCTTTACTTCTTTAATTAAAAAAAAGCACACCGATTGCCCAGCTTATGGGCATTGTGTTCCATTGGTTTCAACGTTCGAAAGATAGATTGTGCGGTTCAGAAATGGTGATTTTAACACAGAGGACAAAAATCGCCCAGGTCAGTCAAAAAAGTAGTTTAAAGATCAAGATTTTGGCGGCATTAATCCGCCAAGCTTGCTAAATTATTGGGAGCTACTCAATCATCAATTTCAAAATGTCTGCAAGCAGCAGGATGCACATAAGAGCAGGGAAATTGAAGCAAAGAGACCTTGAAAGACTTACTTGCAATGAAACATTTATCCATTACGATAACCTGAAATGGAAGGCATCGTATGTGAAGCCCGACCTACCAACCGAATCTATACCAAAGTCAAATAGCAAAAGGGTCCTATCTATTATGAGCTACTGAAATCTGGCCAGACCATCATAGAAAACATGAACCGAATGCAATTGATTCATTTGAGGCCAGTATTGGCCGAAAATCTTCCAGAATATGCCACCAAAAACCGTAATATACCATCATATCAACGCTAGGCTACTTGTAACAATAACTCTTAAAAACTATTTAGAAAGAAGTGTTTGCGAAGTTTTGCCTCATCCGCTTTATAGTCCATACCTGGCTTTGTCCGACTACTATTTGTTTTGATAAATGCAGAACGCTCTCTCTGGGATATGATTCACTTCAGAACAGAATCTCCGAAATTGGCCTGAACCCTCTTGGCCTGAAAGATGAGCAGTTCTTTTGAGTTGGAATCTATATATTGCCAGAAAGATGGGAAAAGGTCATAGCTAATAATGGCCAATACTTTGAGTAAATTTTTATTGTACAAATGTTTCAAAATAAAAGCTAACCATTTTAAAGAATCCCGCATTTTTAAGTCATACTCACAGATTAGATATTTCTAATCAGTTAATTATTTATGACAAACAGCTCAAAATCTATGAAAATCGGTGAAGAATTATAAAAGTTATGAAACTATTACTTTCTGAACTTTCTGTTCAATTTCATAGCATAGTTTTAGGTGTCGATATCAAAATTGCTTGAAAATTTAAAGTAAGTCCTTAGAGTGAAGCTAAATTAAGTTCAATAATTTACATGGGATTTTAAAAAATTAAAAGTTGTTGTATTCAGAACAAAATTTTCTATAAACTTTTTTTTATTTTAGATTTTTCGAATTTAAATTTATTAAAAAATTTTATTTTTAAATTTTTTCATCTTCTTTTTTTTAAATAGAAGAAAGTATAGCTTTTCCACTGTATATTAAAATTTTTAATATTAGTTTACAATTAGTGCCAATTTTCTTAATAGTTTTCATTTTATTTCCTTTTATTTTAGCCTTGTCGAATTTAATGAAATTTTTTAGTTAATTAATTTTTGTAAACTTTTAAAACAGATTTAATTTAGAATAGAACAGCTCAAAATCTATGAAAATCTGTTAAAAATTATAAAAGTTATGAAACTGTTACTTAAACCAGTCATATATTTTCATATTTCCTTGATTTGACTTTCTGTTCAATTCCATAGCATAGTTTTAGGTGTCGATATGAAAATTGCATGCAAAACTAAACTAAGTCCTTAGAGTGAAGCTGCATAAGCTCTATAATTTTCAAGGGATTTAAAAAAAATTATAGCTTGTTGTATTCACAACAAAATAGTTCTAAAAATGTTTGTGGAAATATATATGATACTATAGTAAAATATAAAAGTAGAATAAACTAAATTGGAAAAAACTAAAACTATTCATATATTATTTGACATTTAATGCAAAGACAAATATTACTAAACTCCTTTAAAAGGAGTAGTATCCTTTAAAAATAAATAGAATATTTTGTTCATCAACTCTTTTCTTAATAAACAGTTTTTAAGAGTATTTCTGAAATGTTTATATCTAATGTAATGCAATTCAGTAGGAAATTCCTCTAGGTAGTTTTTCAAATATGTTTAGCATATATGAAAGTTCTGAAAACCTGATTTATAAAATATCCATATTTGTTTGCATGCAAAATTAATTTTAAAAGAATTTTAGGAATATAAGAGATAATCTCCTGTTTTTCACTTAAATTGCTAGTAATATACCAAAGTTGTGATACTTTTCTAAACTGCCTAATTTGCACAATTTTCTAATTGCGTCCAAGTCATTTATATTCATTATATTTTTCATAGTTTATTCATTATATTTTATTACCTTAACATTTTTTTTTCAAATTCTATTTATAAATAATTTGCTTGTAAAAATATTATTTCTATAATTTTTGCAACAAATAATTTACTGCAATTATTTAATAACCAAAAACAAATATTTTTAAAATTTTTTTGATTACAAAACAAACACTAGCAAACACCCAACAACAGCAACAACAAAAAAAAGACACAAGTGCCCCGAATATATAAACTCATTATGGCACATATTTGTAGAACTGAATGGCCATGACAGGCAATTTAAATAAAATATGCTCTCATAGAAACTCAAACATACACAATCACTTTAAAATCCTTGCATAGTTTATATATGAAAACAGACACATATTACTTTAAAGCCTTGAGCATTTTTGATTTATCAAAAAATTTATTTTGTTTCATTTTATACAAATAGTATGTACTATTTTTTTTTAAATTTAATTTGAGTGGATGTATTGTTTAAAACAAGCATATTAATTGAAATTTAAATTTCTGGCACATTGATGTAAATGGAAAAGCAATTTGTATTTAAAATAAAAGAGTTAGTTAATAATTTTATTTTGTTGGTGGCTTTTCCAACACATGCATATATGATAATTTTATTTTGTCTGCATCAATTAAATATTGAAAGTAATTTTCCAAACAATATATGTATATTGTTTTATATTTTCAGTTTCATTGACTTTGTTTAGTTTTATTTCCTTTATGGATTTTTGTACGAAACTTTCTGAAGTAAAATTCAAAGAAAATTTTGAGAAAATTTTTTCAAATCGTATGAAAATTAACTTTACTATAACAATTTACTTAAAGTTGCCATACAATTCACTTATCGCCTCCTAAAACTATGCTATGAAAAACAACAATATATTAAATACTAGTAATTTGTAAAGTATGTATATGAAAAACTAATTATTGCTTTAGAAAAACGTCTATAACATTTATAATTTATAGCAGAATTTAATAAAAGTGGGTTTGTTTTATCTATACATATGTATATATACATATGTATATATACTATATATAAAAATGAAATGGTCCATGTATGTAATGACATCACATGAGAACGGCAGGAGCGATTTGGTTGATTTTTTTTTACTCGATTCGAAATTTTCAGGAGATGGTTTAAAAAATTTAAAAATTCCGGGTAAAACTCGGTTTTTTTTTGAGTCCACTCAACTGTAATAAAAAAGCTCCCTAAAGAATGCAGTACAAATTTAGATATTTCTTTTGCAAATAAATAAGAACAGGCAGGTGTATGTGGGTTGGAGAAAATTGAAGAACTACCATTAGTAAATGCTACCGGGCAAAGCCGGAGCGGTCAACTAGTTCTTAATAAAATAACATTAAAAAAATTGGGAAGACATGTATCCTTATTTCAAGAAAAAACTTATAAAACTTGTAGTAAAGTGAAACAAATTAAAAAAGTGATAACAAATCAAAAATTATTAGGAAATCAACATTAATTTGAGAAAAATATGGACAAAAATTTTATTCTGCTGAACAGTCATGTCCTTCTTTATTCCAAAACATTTAGAACAAATTAAATAACTTAGAAATTTAGTGAGTTATGAGCTCCTAATATATAATTATATATTACTAGTTGACCGCTCCGGCTTTGCCCGGTAGCATTTACTAATGTTAGTTCTTCAAGTTTCTCCAACCCACATACAGCTGCCTGTTCTTATTTATTTGCAAATAAAATATCTAAATTTGTACTGCATACTTTAGGGAGCTATTTTATTACAGTTGACTGGACTAAAAAAAAAATTCCGAGTTTTACCCGGAATTTCTGAATTTTTTTCTATACAAACCATTTCCTGAAAATGTCGAATCGAATAAAAAAAACATCGGCCAAATCGCTCCAGCCGTTCTCAGGTGATGCCATTACATACATGGACCATTTCATATTTATATATATATGTAGATAATTCTTAATATACGATAACTACACACATTTGTTGATGATCTCAAACGCAACTGTTTTTAATGGATGAAATATGCGAGAAGAAAATCTAATCAAATCAGAAGGATTCAGATTTTATATTTTAAAACTGCTCATTCGGAAAATTTTAAAGTTGATCGATCAGAAATATTTTGTTTTCGATATCGCTTAATTCGAAATGTTAATTGAAATATTCAAGATGCCGGTAAAATTTGTTTAAAATTTAAAGTTTTACACTTTGATTCAACGTATAAAACCTCAACTTTCGAAATTTGAAATCGAAACCATTCGGTCTTATTGTGTAAAGCAAAGCGGTGGCGGTCAACGCCATCGACAGTTTCGTACTACATTAAGGAAAAAATGTAAACCGTTTCATGATAACGCTGATTGTGTTTTCAGATACACTGATAACGATTATAAAATTTAGAAAAAGAGCTGTAATAATTTGTTTAATCATTCATATACATTTCCAATATTTGGTTATTTCCTTATAAATTTTTCTATTCCTTAAAATTCTTCTTTAATAAATACTATTAAAGAATATGATACTTTTAAAAAATCAACACATCCTTTATTAAAATCAATGGTAAATTATAAAAATTATAAAATTTTATGTAAAAACTTATTGTACATTTTTCGCACAAAATATTTTTGTTTTACATAATTTTAGGGGTCGATATGAAATATAAATGTAAGTCGTTACAGTAAAGTTGCATAATTTCTACAAATTTCTCCCTATTTATACGAATTTTAAACTGTTGCATTCACAAGAAAATTTTCTTTAAATTCATATAATTCTGATTTAATTTAATTTTATTTGACTTTTTAATTTACTTTAATATAATAATTATTTAAAAAAAAAGACGTCACGCTTAAATAATTATTATATTAAACTCATATAATTCAATATAAAATTTAATAACGAAAACATAACAAAGTCGAAAAGCAGGAAACCAATTTATCTTTCCGGTATTATTTGGAATATGAGACATGGAATACTTATTTTCCCTGCTTTCAATAATAATTTTCGAGTACATTAGTACTTAAATTTAAACGAAAATATATTTTTCCGGGAAAACTAGCTTTTCAATAACATACAAAGTTTATATGAACCTTTTAAGCTTATTCTGAATATTTTTCATTAAGTTTTCGTTTCTTACTAAATTTTACGACATTTTCTAAATATTAATAATAATTATTTACAAATTTTTTGAAGAATACTTCAATTTGCATAATACTTCAATACTTCAATTTGCATAAAAAAAGTTTTCAGCGCTTTAAATATGCAGTAAAAACTTTAAAATATGCTCTTAAAATTTAAAATATATGCTCTTAAAAAAAAAAAAACTTTTACATAATTTTTAACTAAAAAATATACTTTTATTTAAAAAAATCAATACAATTCATTTCTAAAAAGGTAAAGTAACATAAAATAAACAAAAAAAAAAGAACTAAAACAAGTATTACAAAAAATAAATACAACATAAAAACAATCGGAACTTAAGTTATGAAAAGTCCTCGAGAGGTATTTTTTGATGATATTTCATATATATATAAAGCCACTTCTTCAATTAAGGTTATTATTGCAATAAATTACAAAATGTTGACTTAAATTTTCAAATAAAATCGTTGTCTATTGGATCTGAAAACATTTTTATACATAGAAAAATTCCTTCGATATCAATTGATGTTATAGGAGCAAAATTAAAAGATAATATTTTTTTAACACTTAAAACGGTTAAGTATGAATTAGAACTAAAATTTGATATGTAGATGGCGCTATTATTAAAATAGTGTTTATTTTATATTAAACAAAAGCCATATATTTTTCAATTTTGAATTTTAAACAAAGGAAGTAAAAACCTGTAACACAACAGCGAAAAATAAGTAAGACAAAATTTGTTTTTGATAAAGTCAAAATATGCTATTAAACAGTAAAATATGCTCTAAAACGCAAAAATATGACATAAATATGCTTCTAAAACGAATATGTGCAAAAATTTGCATTTAAGAGTAAAATATGCAAAAATATGCACTAACAAATCGATGCCAAAATTCTTAAATAGTTCTGAAACGTGTAAATATCTTATTCATGTGCCCATTAGACCCACCAGCAAAAAAAATTCGTTTCCATATTTTGGTTTCCCTGGTTATGATTTATTGAAATTGGTTAAAAAGTATAAAATTATCAAAAAACCACTATAAATTAATGTTTAATTTTCATGGCATATTTTTAGGAGTTGTTATGAAAATTGTGTGGAAATTTGAGTATGTTGTTTAATTTTCATCTGTTTGAAAATTGTGTGGAAAGTTAATTTCCAGCTGATTTAAATTTTAAATCTTATGTTATTCAAAATAAAATAACTTTCAATACTATTATATTTAGAAATACAGTTAAAGTTGAAAAATTGTAAGAAGTTAAGAAATCTTTGAAGCAGTTATAATAAAAGGAAGTTTAATAGATATAATATTACTTAGGTATTAATAATAATGTAATAACAAAACTAAGTTATCGGCACTTTAGTCTAAAAATTGTTATTTCAGAATAACTCAAAACTTTCCGAGAGTTTCTGAAATATTTAAGACAAATTTGTAATGTACTTTAAAATACATTATAAACCATTATATTTTTCAGGCATATTTTTACTGTGTTATCTTTTTGAAAGATATATCAAGCTTCAAAGAAATATACAAATTTAGACTTCTTAAAATTGTCAACAAAATTCCAAAGACAATTACCTATTGTAAAATATTTTATGAAAATATGGCTTAAATATAAAGATTTGAATTGTATCTGGTGAAAAACAATTTAATATTATCACAAAAATAACCACAAAATTGTTTATATGCTTTAACATCGATTACACAAATTTGGTCAAAAGTATTCACAGTTTTACTTATTTTGTTTATTCTTACTTAAAAACCATTTCACTAGTTTTGGCAATAAAATTAAAAAAAAAATCAGAAATTAAATTTAATAAAATTATCGAATTATGTATGTATTTGAGAACTCTTTAAATTATCTTACTTAATTATCAAACTATTTATTTGCTGAACTTTTGAATTAAATTTCCTTTTCATAACGAGGACGTATGAGTAATATTGAATTTCCCATTTTTTTCCCAATAAAACTGTCAAACATCTTTTTAGTTTCATTATTATTATTGATATTATTTTTGCATACAAAACCATTTCACCCCAAAAAGAAAAGCTATAAATTATTATAACAAATAAATATAAATTTCAATACACTCGTGTTTGAGTGAGTGTGTATTTTTGTAATTTATATACTAATCCATTTGGTTCTGCATCATTTACACAAGAAAAATTAAAAAAACAAAAAAAAATGAAATAATACAACCACTCTAGATTTATAGAACATAAAAAAAACTACTTAATTTTTCACATTAAAAAATCTCGATGCCAAAACGAAAGAAAAAAATAAAGTTTAACACAAAAAAAAAAAAACTGAAAATAAAAGGAAAAAATGAAGTCAGTAGTTTTAGCTTGTTCTACAATAATTTTATTAAGGTTAAATGGAACAAGTAGTGTGTACTAGATTTGAAACGCACTTCTTTAAGCACCAAACTCAAATGGAAAATATTAAAACAATACAATAAACTTAAGCCAGAATATTGTAGTTTAAGTTTTTTAATGCACATATTTATATTTCGCAATAAAAATAACTAATCTATAAATAATTTAATAAAATTTTTGGATTTTTCGATAGCTATATATAGAGTAATATTTTTTTTAAGATATAATTTGCTCCTACTTGTTTTATTTTTCTGCTGGTTTTAAGATATTCGTTCTCCTTTTTTAATAGTACTACTTGCTATTTTTGTTGTAGATTTGTTAGAAATTGATATTGGAGGATTATTTATTTTCAAAATAAATTCACTTTACACTTCACTGCATTTTCCATAACAAATTTTCATTTTCTTTTTGCTACTACTGACTTATTTTTGCCAACTTTTCTATTTATTTTTCTTCACTGTGGTGGCTGGCTTTTGAAAAAACAGATAAAACGTTTTTTTATATGATTTTTTCTTTTTTTTATAGTTGCCAGTAAGAAAATATTACTATGTATAGATATTTTTTTGGTATATTTCTTTAATATTTTTTATGATTTTTTTTTTCTTAAATTTTTTGTGAAATACTTTATTCAGCAAAGATAAGTAGCTTCATACATTTAAAATTGCTTTACAAAGATTTAAATTTTTTTATAGATTTATTTTTTACACAGACATATTTGAGATTTTTTTTTCTATATGAAACGTTTTATTTTTGTTGAATATTTTATAAGACTAAAAGCGAACCATCTCGTTCAAGCCCACGTTCTAAACTAAATTTGAAATTTGTGAGTCTTTTTCCCGTTACTTATAACCGTACGATGCCAACTACTACTAAACAGCTCAGCTCAGCACAGCAAGCACATCAACATCACATCATCATCGCCATCCACATTCTATGCCAAAAGCAAAGCATATACACACACACGAACACACACAAATTCACTCTGGCAAACGCACGAACACACAAAATTTACGTTAACGAACCAACCGAGTTGTTGTGACGAGAGGAGACACACAAACACATTTAACACAACTTTGCTACTGTTCTTAACAAGGATGCTGTTTAGGGTTTTTAAAAAGCATCTTTTAACAGTTAGATTATTTTGTTTTTTTTTATTTTCTGTCTTTACATTTAGCTCTCTCTGGTGCTCTCTTATGCTTGTTTGTAATGTACCGTTGCTTATGCTGGCTCGCAGACTGTTAAATTTGTAAACAAACCGGTTGTTTTATGTGTGTATGGGAATGTTAATGGCTGAAGTCACATGTTTGTATGTACTTTTGTTTGACAGCAGTGCGGCCAATTAAGCGACTTTTATATTCGTTTTTTTTCACTAAATTATAATTCATTTCTAAAACCAAATGATTCAAGTAATTTCCCAAAATTTGAATTAAATAGAAAAGTTTCAACAAAGTTTTTGATTTTGCAAAAAAAGTAAAAAAAAAAATGTTTTGAGTTACAAAACATTTTTTTTTTGATAGATATCGAACTAGCAATTCACTTTATTTTAAGAAAAAAGGGCACATTTTGAAAAAAAAATATTAAAATTTTTTTTATTTTTTTTTTAAATATTTTTTTTTTGAAAGATTGAAGAAATAGCTATCTAAACTATTTGGGACACATTTTGCTAAGAACAATAGGTAATAAGTTACATGGATGAGAAAAATCACATGTTTGGCCAAAATGTAACTCTAACTCCGAGAGTTCTTGACCGCTCTTATTGAAAAACTGAGTCTGAATTACTATCCAATAGGTCAAACCTTGGTGCAAATTTCATCCCGGAAGACATCGATTTTAAAAGTTGGTTGGACGTGAAATCCCCCATATATAAATTATAAGAGATCATATGTGAAGTGATCAAGGCGCTAAGGTAATTCTCTGTATTTGGTGGGACCAAAAGGATCATATCTATAATGAGCCGCTGAAATCTGACCAGACTACCACAGGGAACCTGTACCGAACGCAACTGATTCGTTTGAAGCAAGCATTGGCTGAAAAACACCCAAAATATTTTGTCATGATGGAATAACGTAATATTCCATCATGACAACGCTCGGCCACATGTTGCAAAATATTTAGAATGAAGTGGTTTGCAATGTTTGCTTCACCCACTTTATGGCACAGATCGTGCCTCGTTCGACTACTATTTGTTTTGATGGATGCAGAATGCTCTTCTTGGGATACGCTTCACTTTGGAACAGAATATCCGATATTGGCTTGATTCCTTCTTAGCCCAAAAATATGAGCAGTTTTTTTGGCTCGGAATCCATATGTTGCCAGAAAGAAAATGGAAAAGTCGTAGCTAACAAGGGCCAATACACAATAAATTTATGTTGTACAAATATTTTAAAAACAGAAATCCTTAAAAATAAATCGTTTTCTTATTTGAAATTAAAATGATACCAATGAACTCTCCAGCAACTATCGCATGTGTTAAAACATTTATTCCATATTTAATAATTTTTAAAATACATTGCAAATAAATAAGTTTTATAAAGCTTACTATCATGAAAATTGTTGTTGATATTAGGATTAACATTTGCATTTGGATTAAATGTCATTTTTGGGCAGAAAGCAGTATTCAATACTTTCAAATTCAGAATATTGAGATATATAAAAGGATATTTTTGAAGGTTATTTATTGAGGTTATTTTGATTAAAAAAAATCAAATATTTTTACGACTACAAGATTCTGATATCAAGCCAAATGAAAGCTTGCAGTTGATAACAATTTTGATGGTATTCATATATTGCGACAGTACTGCAACATAGTCTAAAGCTAGACTTATCCATCTATTAAAGTAACGTAAACAAAATGAATCCTGAAAAACTTATAGCTCAAGTATTGGTTTTATACCCTACAATACTATACTGAGGAGGGTATTACGCATTTGAGCTGATGTTTGTAACGCCCAGAAATAACAGTTTAAAAGCCATCTTAAAGTATTCCAATCAACTCAAAATTCACTTCTGAGTTGGCTGGCTTTCTTACTTGTACTTTTTCGGTTTTTTGAAAACTCTACTTTAATATTACTTAGCATGCGACGTATTTTCACGACACTTTTGTACTATGGATTAGTTCAAGTAATTTCAACAAAAGCTTCATATGTTTACTTATTGAGACAATTTGTTGTATTAATGATGTGTACAATAGGATGGCTCTACTATTGACATTTTCGATGCACCAAAGATCAAAAATTGTTATCCGTCATCGTAAACTAAATGATGAAAATTTTAATCGAATATAATTTAGAGATTTTCCTTGAAGTTTCGGGTTTTGTGTCAAAATAACAATATTTAAAAAAAAATTAATAAAAACAATTTTTGTATTTAATTTATCCATAGATGTTTCGATTCTAATAAATGCTAAATTAGAATTAAAACAAGAAAGTATAGTTGGTCAAGTCCGACCATATAATACCCTACATCGAGAAGAATATATATAAAACTTATTTGTGTTGAATTTTATTTGAATACCAAAATTTTTCAGAAATCTATACTCGTTAAAATGATATTCGGAAGTGGGTCTTATATGGGAGCTATGACTAATTATGGACCGATCGTTACAAAATTTGGTGGTGCGAGTTAGGCTCATTTAAAACTTATTTGTGCTGAATTTGGTTTGGATATCAATATAAATAATATATTATTTTCAGATAGGGCAATCGTAATGGACCGATTCTAACCAAATTCAATAGGCTCCGTGCTTGGGATAATAGAAAAGCTTGTACCAAATTTTGTCGAATTATCTTTGAAAATTCGACCTGGACTTTGATTTACATGGACGGACGGACAGACATAGCTTAATCGACTCAGAAAGTGATTCTGAGCAGATTGGTATAATTTAAGGTGAGTGTTTGGACAACATTCTAGCATGTTAGAAACATCAGCACTAACCCAATATACCCTCCCCACTATGGTGGTGTAGGGTATAAAAATTTTAAGTTAATATTGTGGAACTGATTTGAAATTGGTGAATTTGATGAAATTAGGTTTTGGTCGCAAATATGTTAAATCGCGTTTCGCAGCATATTTTATAATATTTCATTTCAGACTGATATTTTTGATTGCAAAACACTTAAAAAAATATATGTATATGTATTTTGGAATAAAGTGAATGCGAATATAATACTAAAATTATTTTCATTTAATTTTGATGACTTAAATAAAACCTCTAGTTTAATGAAAACACTTTAAATGATTTTGAATGATTCTGATTGACTTGACCACACTTATTTTTTTATTATTTTGCGTAGGTTAACTTAAATAATGTTGGGCTTTTATTACAACCAACACAAGGCTCTTCTTCATTGCCATAACATCTCTCTTCCTGTACAGTAACCGTTACTCTCTCCCAGAGTGCCAGTAGGCCTTTTACTTACATATGTAGGTATATTATAAGCTCTATTTATGTTGTTTTTCTTTTACTCTCTCCTTCCGGGTATTTTCATGCACATGTAATGTTGCAAAGAGGAAAAAAATAACAAAACAAAAATGCTGTGTGTAGGTGGTTGTTGTTGCTGCTGTTTTTATTATCATACACTTTTACTGTTGTTTTGTGGAATATGTACGATTTTCTTTTTGTTGTTGTTGTTGTAAAGAAATTGTGTGCCTGCTACTTTTACATGTTCGTTGACCGTATACGCAATACAATTTTTACTGGGAACAAAAACAAATGTAAACAAACAGCATAGAAAACAAAAACAATAAAAGAATTTACAGTTTTATGCTGAAGTCTGTCTGTCTGTAAACCACGTGTTTTATTAACGTTCTGTAGTTTATTTTGGGAACACAGACACGGGGTTTTCTTTCGTTGTTGTTTATTTTGGAGTAAATTTTTGCACAGAAATTGAGAGAGTGAATTTTTTCTTGGTGTTTAGAATTATTTAAAAATACTAGTTAAGAACACATTTATTTATGAGTTTATTTAAAAACTAATTACATTTTGATCATTTCACTTTTCTTAATAAATTTGTGATCGGAGTAGATATTTACTTTTGTTTAATTTTTGGTAAACTAAATGCTAAACCACTGCTGGCCGTTTTGCTTGCGTTTTAATTATGACGTAACTAAAAATTGTTAACATTTTGAAGCAGAGCTCAACCAAGACGCACCATATAGACATAAATTGTGAACTTGAAAATAATTCAAACGTACACGCATACACTTAAGCACACATACATACATATATACAAACCCAGCAGTTAAGCAGGTAGTCAATGTATCCCTTAAAGACATTAATTGTCACAAATGTCTTATCACTTGGCTGACTCCAATTTATATATTTTGGTCATTTGACACGTGTGTGCACTTTATCGTGCAGAGAGAAGACAATTGGTTACTTTATACATCCCAAGTAATCTAGCATGAAGACAATTGCCACTTAAGTGTCTCTAAGTAATCTGGAGTGTAGTCACTTTAAACGTTTTGTGAGTAATTCGTACAAACGGTTTTTATACAAATTATGTTATATAATTCTCATACAGTTTATTTTCATTTTTGCTTAAGTACACTGATATCAAATGTAACATAGCATGAAGTCAATAGTCACTTTAGTGTCTCTTAGTAACCTATGGCGAAGTCACTTCAAACTTTTTTTGTACTGCATTTTATTTTACTCACCAGAAGCGTTGACTACTTTCGATCAGCTATCAGATAGTCACATTGTAATCAAAAGGGTCAATTGACACGCTGCTTAGGACATGCACGTGTTAAAATAACTAGTCAAGTAGCTGATCAAGTAACCAGTTACAAAGCTAGTAAGGTAATTGACGCTATGTAACCAGTATGTGAATGCAATGCGTTGCCTACTTCGGACCATTGTAATCAAAAAGAGACAATTGACCCCCTGCTTATGACATGCCCGTCGTAAAATGACTAGTCACGTGGCTATTGAAGTAACTAGCTCCCACGTAATGATGGGTAAAATCACACTAGTTCGGTACTGTCTCCTAGAACTGCTGGGAACATACATAAGTTGGAATATACTATATAACATTTGTAATATTTCAAATGTGTGACAGTCTGCACAACTAAACTGTTAATAACATTAAAATGGAAAAACTTACAGAGACCTCAAGTAAGTGGGACAAAGGCATAACAGTTCGTTCCTTTAAATTATAGGACAGAATAAACCATAAAGCCGAATTCTGAATACCCTAGACATACAATTTTTTAGAAACATCATTTTTTACTCAAACATTAGAAGTAAATAATTAAAATTACATAAAATAATTTTTTGTCAAATTACACTTTATTTTCAATTTAAATAAATATTTTTTTCAACCTTTCTATTTTTTTGTAATAAAAACACATTTTGAAGAATTAAAAACATCTGTCTGATTTACCTACGTTACTATTTAAATAATACAAAATTTTCTAAATTTTATCATAAATGTGACTTCTTGAAAAATAGAAAAAGCGTAAAGATTTCACAAAAGCGTACATTAGGGTGGCTCTTAAGTATATAGTGTTTTCGTATTTTCAGCAGACAGACAGATGGACGGACATAACTAGATCGTCTTAGAATTTTACAAGGAGCCAGAATAAAATAGTTTTAACATTTATTATGTTTGCAAATTTCATAGTTTAACATTATGAATGAATTGAATGAATGAATTGAATTCCAATTTAAATTTAGAATACAGAAATTAATATTAACAAACAAATTTCATTTATTTTATATTTTTAATAAACTAAGGTTTAGTGTAGAGGTCTAATTTTGCTGTCTTGGACAATTTTGACACCAATATTAGAGGGTAATAAATAATATCCTTGAAATTTAAAAAAAGAAAAATTTAAATTAACAACATAAAAGGCTTAATAAATGTTTAGACATATTTTTTTCATACAAATTAAATAAATTTTATCTTTGATTAAGCCTAAGGAATAATTTTAACAAATTTGTGACCAAAACTAAATTTCAATTCCGTCCACGCAGCATTTATTAGAATCGAGAAAATATTTTTTTTTTTTTGAAAATTCGTTTATGGTACACAAATTCCGAATTGTAAGTTCAATTTTTTGGTATTTATTTGGTGAGACAAAAAAAAATTTTGTTACATAAAATGTAATAAATGTAGCGCCGCTGTTGTGCGCTTTGAAACGGGGCGTTCTTACACAGCATGAATTGTTATTTTTAGTCGAAATCGATCCGAATAATTGAATAAAATTCTATAAAATATGATCAATGACAAAGTCTCTGAAAAATGATTTATATAACCGCCATACAAATCCAGAATAAGAGTTTAGCTCTGATAAACGTCCTAAATATTTCACAATATGCACCACAATATTTTGAGAAAATTGGCTTATAATTGATCATAGCAGGGCACTTATCGGTAAATCATTTTAACGTGGATAAAATAAAACTTCGATTTGAAATAAAATTCGACTCAAATAACTGTGATAAGTGTCAAGATCATACTACCAGACGATCAGTACATTAATGCTCAAATTTAAAGCCCACTTCCAGGGTTCATAATGTCCGGGAATTTTTGCATTGCCGGCAGGAAATTAAAAAGACTTTTCATTCCCGAGGAATTCCAGAGAATTTTTTAGTACTTAATTAAAACAAAAATCAATATTTTGTTTGAATAAATTGTTAGACTTTTACCAGTGTTTTAAAACCAGAAGTATAAAATAAAAATCTATGGGTTTCTAATTTAACAGTGGCAGTATAAAATAAACAAATTCTATTGTTCAATTAAAAAAATTAAGAATTTTTACTATCTTAAATCAATAACAGATGTATAGTTAGTTTGCCGCGTAGGAACCCTACCCGAAACCCAAACATTTACATTGTTTACACTCGTGTGTTGTTTTTCACACATATGGTATGTCTATGTATGTTACAGAAACAACATAATGTTGATTGTAGTCAAATTCATGATTTACCATTAATAACATATTTCTTTTTTTTCGTATCATTTGTTATAAAGTTAGTTATAGTTTATATTCAACACATTTTCAATACTCAAATATTTCGTTTATGAGTACGCTTACTAATGCGCCTTTCACAACAATGCTATTCCTAGTCAAAAATAAATAGAAATTACACATGTGTGGAAAACCACACAAGAGGTAAATAATGTAATAATAACTTTAAATATGGCACAACTAAGTTTCACATTAAAAATTACACTATAAAAATAGTTATCGGTCTTGATCATGGTTCGCGTGACCGATTAATTTTTTTAAAAATTTCTGAATTACCTAATAAGAAAACCACATAGACTCAATATTTTTTATTAACATTTTTTTAAGAAAAGGTTTTATGGTTCTTTGTTACATTTTTTAGTCATCATAATCAGATTCCATGACATTATCAGGCTCATCTTCATCCTCACTTTGACTTTCGATTCTTTCCGGAATTTCTTCCATTCTATCGTGAGGAAGTAAATCACCATTCATGGTAAATTGGTGGTATATAGCAAAGAAGATCCTCTATGTTCTTGAATTTCTGGAACATTATTGTTTTTACGCTGATTTTTTGAGGAAGTTGTGGTAGTTACTACACGGCTCGGTCAACATTTCGAGCTTTCTTATTTACTTTAGTGAAGTTTTCTTTCACATTCATAAGATCATCTTTGTATGAGATGATCAGATTCAGAGAATTCTTCAATATTATTTTCAGATTTACTTATTTTTACAAAAATAATAAACAATCAACAATTATTAATATACACGATACCATTATTTTATTTACTTTTTCTTTTTTGGTAAATAATCCACAAAGGTATTTGAAACAGGAGTTTTGATAACAAGAATTACTTGCTAGATTTAAGCTGATCACTTATCTGAATTCACTAAATCAGTCCATGTGAAAAATGAATTTTAATATTTGCTTAGAGCACAAGGGGTTTAAGTGCTCATGTACCCCTTGTGTTCCAAGCGAAACAGGTATTTTAATGACAACTGCTAGAATTGAGATGAAAATCCCACATTCAACTCTTGTGCTATGAACTTCTCTTAACTTCACCTACTAACTCCATATGTTAACTCAATTTGAAAAAAAAATGAGCTTTAAGCCCCTCATATGGTATTTACAAATCATTGTAATTGGATTAGAGGATAATTCAATATGTGAGGTACTTATCTTTTGTAATTGTTGACATTTCAATACTGTTTATACATGTTTATATACTTTTAATTAGCAGAGGGTGGAACTCAAATAAATTCCCCTTAAGAATGGTGTTGAATTTCCATTAACATATAGCTTTAAGGGGAAGGAGCTTTCAATATGTCACTGCTTAGCCTTATTCAGTAAATAAACCTTATCATAATATTTAGCTTTTACCATAATTTTTATATTTTAGTATACCAACACTTCAATTTTAATGATAGTCAAATTAACAACAAAGTAATTTCTATAAAACAAAAAATGGAAAAATAATTTTCGTTACAATAAAAAGACATTAGACATGTTTTTAAATAAGATGTTTTTATTAAAATTATAAAAAGACATTAGACATGTTTTTAAATAAGATGTTTTTATTAAAATTATTTCAAAAGATTTAAAAAAAAAAATTGTTTTTAATTTATAACAAAAAGGTCGTAGGAAAAAAATATGTATTGAAAGTACTAGATATTCGCTAATTTATTGCACTCTTATGGTAACAAAGTTTAACAAATTTTATGTTTAAAATTATATTATTGTAACTATTTTACCTTAACATGTGGACAATATGTCGACCCCTATATGGATTCAATATTTAAAATCATGAAGTCTCTGTAACCTAACGAGCTTAATGCAAATACCGTTTAATAAGCTTTATTGAAGAGAACCCTGTGCTATAAAACTTGACAATGTCTTCTTTTGTCGAATATTTTTATAGTTTTTATAGCACAATCATTCAGCTTTAATCTATTACTAATCTATTATAGCATAACTTTGCTGAATTAGTTTCCTATAATATTAACAGAAATGTTATACAGTTTAAGAGGCACTGCTAATGGTTAAAAGTTGCTGTTAAAAAGCTGCTATAAAAAGCTAGAAATTATGTCAGGGTTTAGATATTGAATAATATTAAATAACGACATAAAAAGTTCATTTCCCCTGAAAGTCCTGGACGTTTGAAAGCTCTATGTTAAAGGAAAATTTATGCATTTCCCCTTGGTAAAAGCATATAAGTATGTACTTCTATAAAAATATATACAAAAAATCTAAAAAGAATTACACTAGTTTACAAATCAAACATTTTTGTTTGCTCATGGAATGAAACTTATATTTTTGAGAAGAGCTACGGACGCTAGTTAATTGAACATTTTTTGTTTCCCACCTATACGTCAAAATTTTGAGATATGTGGGTTTTTATTTTTCACCTGCCCTGAGTACTACTAATGCATACTGTAGTGTACCTAATTGTGGTATTTAAGTATTTACATCGTTTTTGGGTACTCAACACTCTGGAGAAGCTACCAGATACTTTCAGAGTTGTATTATTTTGAAAATTCCAACAAAAATTAACGAGAAAAAAATAAATACTGTTTAAAAGGACATCTTTCCTGTAGATAAACGTTAATAAATCGCTATTAAGTACAAAACTCTAAAGTAAAAATTATTTTAAAATATCTTATAGAAAATGTAAAATAAACCCAGACCATTTTTGTTTTATTTTTGGAAAAATTATTCAGTCAAATCGAGGTTTTCCTATAACACAAACACTGCAAAATGCTTATTTACTTTAAAAAATTTCGTAAAAGCTTTAGATAAGACAAATCAGCATTTCAATATTTATGCAGTGTGTTCCCGAGTCTTTCTTTGGCTAAATTAAAAGAAGGGATATTTGTGGGTCCTCAAATAAGAACAATTTTGGGTGATACCAAATTTGAGTGTCTATTAACCGATGTTGAAAAAGCAGCATGGAATTCTTTTAAACCTGTTGTTCAAGAATATTTGGGGAATAATAAAAGTCAAAATTACAGAGATATTGTTGCGAATTTATTACATAATTTTGAACTAATGGGCGTAAATATGTCCCTTAAAATTCACTATTTACATTCTCATGTGGATTTTATCTCGGACACATGAGTGACAAACATGGAGAGCATTCCCATCAAGATTTGAAGTTTTTCGATGTTAATTATCAAGGTTTTTGGAATCAGAATATGCTAGGAGACTACTGTTGGAGTCTCGTGAGGGAGACAAATGAAAATAATTATAAACAAAAGACTAAAACACTTCACTTTTAATTTTTTTGTCCTAATTTAATGTACATTTGTATATGTTTCGTTTTTAAGAAATATCTCAAAAGTTTGACGTCCAGGATTTTTAAAATATTTTTTCCGAAGTTGGAAGACCTAAATACATACATCCCCATATGTTTCAATTCATGAGCAAAAATCTTGTAAACTAGTGTTATTAAAACTAAAATATAAATTGTAACCACATAAATAAATTTTTCTTTAAAATGAGTGTTGAAAATCACTTTTTGTTTTAAAAAATGTTTATGGAAATATATTTTTAATAGGTAATGAAAATGTTGTAGGTGAAACTAAAACCTGTCCACGGGCTTCTAAATCACTGAACTATGTTAATTTTTTAGAAGGACCTGAACTTAAATACAATTCAAATTCTTTAATCTATCTGCCTCAAATGTGAACACAAAATTTTACCATGATGTAAACCAAAATAAGGGGTACCAGCAGGCGTGGATCCAGAAATAGGAAATTTACACTACCCCCCCCCCCCCAAAACCGAAAAGTTTTCATATAGAAAAAGGAATAAAAAGAAAAATTTAGAAGAAATTTGTATATCCCCCCCTCCCAAATGGTTGACCTGGATCCGCGCCTGGGTACAAGAGTGAAGAGTTTGGCTTGTTGTAAAAAAATGTTTGTAGTTAAAAGCTGAATTTTCAAAAGTTTTTAGTTTTAGCAAAGTGTGTCGCGTTCGTCATCGTTAGTGTATATATCTTCGACAAGCATATTTGGATGGGTAAAATCAGTGCTCCAGTTTGCTTTGCATGGCTTCAAAGTTGCGTCGTTAGTGCTTCGATTTGCATCGTTTTTGTTTCGGTTTCCGTCGCATGGCTTCGAATTACTTCGATTTGCGTCGTTAATATGAAAATGTTTGTATTGAAAAATCAATTTTTTCAGCAAAAATTATGAATCTAGAAACCAATTAAATAAAAATTAATACAAATGTATGAAAAATCGTGCTTCGTTTTGCGTCGTTTTCGTCGCATTTCTCCAGGCCCAATTAGCGACGCAAACCGGGCTATTAGTGTAATAAAAAATATTCCAATAAATGAAAATTGTCAAGCAAATAGCAAGCAGCTGAACGATAAAAGGGAAAAATATAATAGACGGGATATAAAGAAATCATATGCTCAATAAAATGTGAAATTTTAGCCTTATAACTCCAAACAAATATTGGAAAAAGCATTGCCAGTGGGCTTAGTCACATACATAGTTAAATTTAAGGTTTAAAATTAAGAATGTATTTGCTCACAGATTAGTATATTGAATTTTGGTTATTTTTCTAATAAGTAAGAGCAATTAATTAAACTTAAACAGTCTATTCACTATATTCATTTAATTTTTCTGAAATTTGCATTAAATATTGCTCATTTCAAAAACTGTTGTGCATTTTGTTAAATTTGGCACCATTTTATTGCTTACCAAATCTTTAAACCTCTTGTAGTACTGGTTCTTAACTCCACTTTTGTTAAAAACAAAATATGACCACACTATTGTAAAGTGTTGACAATAACTTGGTGGCTTTCGTACCGTTACCGCAAAGCTAGAATAACGTTACTTCTTATATAACACACTTTACTTAAAATAACTGTTTCACAATCAATGGCTACTACACTTATGATACAAAGCATTCCAGTGGTAGGGCATGATTTTCCATTGCTGGTGTACAGAAATTAACATATACAGGTAACCTCTACAAATATACCGCATAGTAGAGTCACAATATCATAAATATATTGTCCTCCAAGGTTTCTGGACAATTTCTTGACACTAGTTTCAAGATTTATAGCAGCTGGCGATTACAATGCTCTCAGGGCTCTCGCCTTACTACTCCTAGAAAGAGACAACTGTTAGAAGCAATATCGTCTAACAGACTAGATGCCATATCTAGTGGCCAAAATACCTATTGGACAACAGATCTCAATAAGATTCCCGATGTAATTGAATTCGTTTTGATCAAGAATTTAAAACCCGAATTTATATCAGTTATCCAATTAATGGATCTTTCATTAGATCATTCGCCTACATTATTGATATTACACTACCTTCCAAGCTATTTTGAGAACCATAGTACTTGTTTCCCTAATTATAGCAACAAACAATTTCTTTTTACTGATAGTTTGAGCAACACTGTTCAAGTAACTACACCCCCAGTCCAAATTGAGAAGTTACGAATATTCACGATGTCCTGAAAATAGAAAGTTTCTTATTACAGTGAAAGCAATACTCAGGCGAAAATGGCAGGAATACGGTTTTCCCAGTCTGAACTCAATCAGTGCCAAAAAAGATTACATGTCTCCTTAAAGACTAATAAAGAATGAAATCTTAAAAACTATCTGCGAAACTTAGACCATAATTTTGTGTGTGGAAGGCTGTAAAAAAAGATGCAATGCCATATTGCATATGAATCCCCTATACGCCTCCAAAATGGTGAATGGGCGAAGAATGCAGACATTCGCTAAGCACTTAGATAAAGCGTTTAAGCCAAATAGTACCCTCTATTATTACTGAGAGTTGGGTTCTCTACTGCGAAGACCGAAATCCAAGATTTCAAAGCAGGAAAATCTACCTTATAGATAAAAACACTTGCACAATGATAAGTGACCTGTCATCATTTAGGCTGGGAATTCAGCACTGAGATTTATATTGTTTATTTTTATCTCCGGACCAGCACTCAGGGTATGAACCCTACTCATGATATGCATTGTGTTGGAGCTAGGAAAATAGGTCATGGGAAGGAGGATAGAGGGAGTAGTGTTTGTGGACATTTGAATTTTCCTACATTGAAACGGACAGGAATTACTTCGACAGGAAGTTTATTCACATACGGACGGTACGGCTGAAAAACGAATTTTCTCTGTAGTGTGTTGTGCGATCCACTGACCAATAGACCACGAATGGATGAGCCCTCACTGATGAACGCGTATTTCGTGAGAAACTACGGGTATCGGGGACAAGTTCCCTAATTTCATCAGAACACATTCCATTATAGTATCGATAGAACAGTGAAACACAACCCACATTGCGACGACGCTCCAGAGAATCAATAGAGTTGGATACCCTACTGTCACCGATAAGCACCTTCGCCCTCTCCTGTACGCGGTCGAGTAACTCTAAAATAGATTTCGAAGCACCGGCCCATACATGAGTATTGTATTCAATTTCAGGTTGAATATAAGTGGTGTAAATAGTAAGGAGATCAGATGAAGTGAAGTATTTCTTACACCGTCTTAGAAAACCGAAGCACTTGAAAAATGAGCCTTGTCCAGCGAACATCACACTGAATTCTCATGCCTAGAACATCGTGAGCTTCTGATTCCTTAATATTTACACCACCCATATAATGACTTCGAAGCAGGCACTATTGGCACTATTGGACTTATATACAAAATCACTTTTTTATTACCTAAAAATGTACTCAAGTTACTTAAGAATTATATAATAAACCGATCTGTCATCTCTTCACGATGATAAATTTCCGCTGGTGTACCACAGGGAAGTATTCTATAATACCATACAAGGTTGTCTTGTATAAGTCGGTTAGTTATAACAGGTAACTCACAATATCTTAATCTCGATCACTGATCACTCATATTTCTTAACTAAAATCGATTTTTTATATAAAAACTCAAAATATCAAAATTTGCTAATAACTTGGCCAATTAGCGTTTAATCAAGATAAGGACCTCGATCTGTGATCACTCATATTTCTGACCAAAAATCGATTTTTTATATAAAAACTCAAAATATCTAACTTCGCTAATATCTTGGCCAATAAGCGTTTAATCAAAAAAGGACCTCGCTCTGTGATCACTCATACATCTTAACAAAAATCCATTTTTTTATAAAAACTCAAAATATCTAAATTCGCTAATAACTTGGCCAATAAGCATTTAATCAAAAAAAGGACATCGATCTGTGATCACTCATATTTCTTAACAAAAATCGATTTTTTATATAAAAACTCAAAATATCTAAATTCGCTAATATCTTGACCAATAAGCGTTTAATCGAGAAAAGGACCTCGATCTGTAATCACTCATATTTCCTACCAAAAATCGATTTTTTATATAAAAACTCAAAATATCTAAATTCGCTTATAACTTGGCCAATAAGCGTTTAATCAAGAAAAGGACCTCGATCTGTGATCACTCATATTTCTGACCAAAAATCGATTTTTTATATAAAAACTCAAAATCTCTAAATTCGCTAATATCTTGGCCAATAAGCGTTTAATCAAGAAAAGGACCTCGATCTGTGATCACTCATATTTCTTAACAAAAATCGATTTTTTATATAAAAACTCAAAATATCTAAATTCGCTAATATCTTGACCAATAAGCGTTTAATCGAGAAAAGGACCTCGATCTGTAATCACTCATATTTCTTAACAAAAATCAATTTTTTATATAAAAACTCAAAATATCTAAATTCGCTTATAACTTGGCCAATAAGCGTTTAATCAAGAAAAGGACCTCGATCTGTGATCACTCATATTTCTGACCGAAAATCGATTTTTTATATAAAGACTCAAAATATCTAAATTTGCTAATAACTTGGCCAATAAGCGTTTAATCACTCATACATCTTAACAAAAATCCATTTTTTGTATAAAAATTCAAAATATCTAATTTCGCTAATAACTTGGCCAATAAGCAATTAATCGAAAAAAGGACCTCGATCTGTGATCACTCATATTTCTTAACAAAAATCGATTTTTTATATAAAAACTCAAAATATCTAAATTCGCTAATATCTTGGCCAACAAGCGTTTAATCAAGAAAAGAAGCTCGCTCTGTGATCACTCATACATCTTAACAAAAATCCATTTTTTGTATAAAAACTCAAAATATCTAAATTCGCTAATAACTTGGCCAATAAGCGTTTAATCGAAAAAAGGACCTCGATCTGTGATCACTCATATTTCTTAAAAACTCAAAATATCTAAATTCGCAAATATCTTGGCCAATAAGCGTTTAATCAAGAAAAGGACCTCGATCTGTAATCATTCATATCCAAACCAAACCTACCAAAAACCGATTTTTTATATAAAAACTCAAAATATTTAAATTCGCTGATAACTTGGCCAATAAGCGTTTAATCAAGAAAAGGACCTCGATCTGTGATCACTCATATTTCTTAACAAAAATCGATTTTTTTATATAAAAACTCAAAATATCTAAATTCGCTAATAACTTGGCCAATAAGCGTTTAATCAAGAAAAGGACCTCGATCTGTGATCACTCATATTTCTTAACAAAAATCGAGTTTTTATATAAAAACTCAAAATATCTAAATTCACTAATATCTTGACCAATAAGCGTTTAATCGAGAAAAGGACCTCGATCTGTAATCACTCATATTTCCTACCAAAAATCGATTTTTTATATAAAAACTCAAAATATCAAAATTCGCTTATAACTTGGCCAATAAGCGTTTAATCAAGAAAAGGACCTCGATCTGTGATCACTCATATTTCTGACCAAAAATTGATTTTTTATATAAAAACTCAAAATATCTAAATTCGCCAATACCTTGGCCAATAAGCGTTTAATCAAGAAAAGGACCTCGAGCTGTGATCACTCATATTTCTTAATAAAAATCGATTTTTTTATATAAAAACTCAAAATATCTAAATTCGCTAATACCTTGGCCAATAAGCGTTTAAGACATCGATCTGTAATCACTCATATCCAAACCAAACCTACCAAAAATCGATTTTTTATATAAAAACTCAAAATATTTAAATTCGCTGATAACTTGGCCAATAAGCGTTTAATCAAGAAAAGGACCTCGATCTGTAATCACTCATATTTCCTACCAAGAATCGATTTTTTATATAACTCAAAATATTTAAATTCGCTTATAACTTGGCCAATAAGCGTTTAATCAAGAAAAGGACCTCGATCTGTGATACTCATATTTCTTAACAAAAATCGATTTTTTTATATAAAAACTCAAAATATCTAAATTCGCTAATAACTTGGCTAATTAGCGTTTAATCAAGAAAAGGACCTCGATCTGTGATCACTCATATTTCTGACCAAAAATTGATTTTTTATATAAAAACTCAAAATATCTAAATTCGCTAATATCTTGGCCAATAAGCGTTTAATCAAGAAAAGGACCTCGATCTGTGATCACTCATATTTCTTAACAAAAATCGATTTTTTATATAAAAACTCAAAATATCTAAATTCGCTAATATCTTGACCAATAAGCGTTTAATCGAGAAAAGGACCTCGATCTGTAATCACTCATATTTCTTAACAAAAATCAATTTTTTATATAAAAACTCAAAATATCTAAATTCGCTTATAACTTGGCCAATAAGCGTTTAATCAAGAAAAGGACCTCGATCTGTGATCACTCATATTTCTGACCGAAAATCGATTTTTTATATAAAGACTCAAAATATCTAAATTTGCTAAGAACTTGGCCAATAAGCGTTTAATCACTCATACATCTTAACAAAAATCCATTTTTTGTATAAAAATTCAAAATATCTAATTTCGCTAATAACTTGGCCAATAAGCAATTAATCGAAAAAAGGACCTCGATCTGTGATCACTCATATTTCTTAACAAAAATCGATTTTTTATATAAAAACTCAAAATATCTAAATTCGCTAATATCTTGGCCAACAAGCGTTTAATCAAGAAAAGAAGCTCGCTCTGTGATCACTCATACATCTTAACAAAAATCCATTTTTTGTATAAAAACTCAAAATATCTAAATTCGCTAATAACTTGGCCAATAAGCGTTTAATCGAAAAAAGGACCTCGATCTGTGATCACTCATATTTCTTAAAAACTCAAAATATCTAAATTCGCAAATATCTTGGCCAATAAGCGTTTAATCAAGAAAAGGACCTCGATCTGTAATCATTCATATCCAAACCAAACCTACCAAAAACCGATTTTTTATATAAAAACTCAAAATATTTAAATTCGCTGATAACTTGGCCAATAAGCGTTTAATCAAGAAAAGGACCTCGATCTGTGATCGCTCATATTTCTGACCGAAAATCGGTTTTTTATATAAAGACTCAAAATATCTAAATTCGCTAATATCTTGGCCAATAAGCGTTTAATCAAAAAAAGGACCTCGATCTGTGATCACTCATATTTCTGACCAAAAATCGATTTTTTATATAAAAACTCAAAATATCTAAATTCGCTAATATCTTGGCCAATAAGCGTTTAATCAAGAAAAGGACCTCGATCTGTGATCACTCATATTTCTTAACAAAAATCGATTTTTTTATATAAAAACTCAAAATATCTAAATTCGCTAATAACTTGGCCAATAAGCGTTTAATCAAGAAAAGGACCTCGATCTGTGATCACTCATATTTCTTAACAAAAATCGATTTTTTTATAAAAAAACCCAAAATATCTAAATTTGCTAATAACTTGGCCAATAAGCGTTTAATCAAGAAAAGGACCTCGATCTGTGATCACTCATATTTCTTAACAAAAATCGAGTTTTTATATAAAAACTCAAAATATCTAAATTCACTAATATCTTGACCAATAAGCGTTTAATCGAGAAAAGGACCTCGATCTGTAATCACTCATATTTCCTACCAAAAATCGATTTTTTATATAAAAACTCAAAATATCTAAATTCGCTAATACCTTGGCCAATAAGCGTTTAAGACATCGATCTGTAATCACTCATATCCAAACCAAACCTACCAAAAATCGATTTTTTATATAAAAACTCAAAATATTTAAATTCGCTGATAACTTGGCCAATAAGCGTTTAATCAATAAAAGGAGTTCGATCTGTGATCACTCATATTTCTGACCGAAAATCGGTTTTTTATATAAAGACTCAAAATATCTAAATTCGCTAATACCTTGGCCAATAAGCGTTTAAGACATCGATCTGTAATCACTCATATCCAAACCAAACCTACCAAAAATCGATTTTTTATATAAAAACTCAAAATATCTAAATTCGCTAATAACTTGGCCAATAACCGTTTAATCAATAAAAGAAGTTCGATCTGTGATCACTCATATTTGTAGCTAAAAATCAATTTGTTTATATAAAAACTCACAAAATCTAAATTCGCTAATAACTTGGCAAATAAGCGTTTAATCAAGAAAAGGAGCTCGATCTGTGATCACTCCATTTCTCACCAAAAATTTATTTTTTATATAAAAACTCAAAATATCTAAGTTCGCTATTAACTTGGCCAATAAGCTTTTAATCAAGAAAAGGAGCTCGATATGTGATCACTCATATTTGTAGCCAAAAATCAATTTGTTTATATAAAAACTCATAAAATCTAAATTCGCTAATAACTTGGCCAATAAGCGTTTAATCGAGAAAAGGAGCTCGATCTGTGATCACTCAATTTCTCACCAAAAATTTATTTTTTATATAAAAACTCAAAATATCTAAATTCGGTAATAACTTGGCCAATAAGCGTTTAATCAAGAAAAGGACCTCGAACTGTGATCACTCATATTTCTTAACAAAAATTTATTTTTTTGTATAAAAACTCAAAATATCTAAATTCGCTAATAACTTGGCCAATAAGCGTTTAATCAAGAAAAGGACCTCGATCCGTGATCACTCATACATCTTAACAAAAATCCATTTTTTGTATAAAAACTCAAAATATCTAAATTCGCTAATAACTTGGCCAATAAGCGTTTAATCGAAAAAAGGACCTCGATCTGTGATCACTCATATTTCTTAAAAACTCAAAATATCTAAATTCGCAAATATCTTGGCCAATAAGCGTTTAATCAAGAAAAGGACCTCGATCTGTAATCATTCATATCCAAACCAAACCTACCAAAAACCGATTTTTTATATAAAAACTCAAAATATTTAAATTCGCTGATAACTTGGCCAATAAGCGTTTAATCAAGAAAAGGACCTCGATCTGTGATCGCTCATATTTCTGACCGAAAATCGGTTTTTTATATAAAGACTCAAAATATCTAAATTCGCTAATATCTTGGCCAATAAGCGTTTAATCAAAAAAAGGACCTCGATCTGTGATCACTCATATTTCTGACCAAAAATCGATTTTTTATATAAAAACTCAAAATATCTAAATTCGCTAATATCTTGGCCAATAAGCGTTTAATCAAGAAAAGGACCTCGATCTGTGATCACTCATATTTCTTAACAAAAATCGATTTTTTTATATAAAAACTCAAAATATCTAAATTCGCTAATAACTTGGCCAATAAGCGTTTAATCAAGAAAAGGACCTCGATCTGTGATCACTCATATTTCTTAACAAAAATCGATTTTTTTATAAAAAAACCCAAAATATCTAAATTTGCTAATAACTTGGCCAATAAGCGTTTAATCAAGAAAAGGACCTCGATCTGTGATCACTCATATTTCTTAACAAAAATCGAGTTTTTATATAAAAACTCAAAATATCTAAATTCACTAATATCTTGACCAATAAGCGTTTAATCGAGAAAAGGACCTCGATCTGTAATCACTCATATTTCCTACCAAAAATCGATTTTTTATATAAAAACTCAAAATATCTAAATTCGCTAATACCTTGGCCAATAAGCGTTTAAGACATCGATCTGTAATCACTCATATCCAAACCAAACCTACCAAAAATCGATTTTTTATATAAAAACTCAAAATATTTAAATTCGCTGATAACTTGGCCAATAAGCGTTTAATCAATAAAAGGAGTTCGATCTGTGATCACTCATATTTCTGACCGAAAATCGGTTTTTTATATAAAGACTCAAAATATCTAAATTCGCTAATACCTTGGCCAATAAGCGTTTAAGACATCGATCTGTAATCACTCATATCCAAACCAAACCTACCAAAAATCGATTTTTTATATAAAAACTCAAAATATCTAAATTCGCTAATAACTTGGCCAATAACCGTTTAATCAATAAAAGAAGTTCGATCTGTGATCACTCATATTTGTAGCTAAAAATCAATTTGTTTATATAAAAACTCACAAAATCTAAATTCGCTAATAACTTGGCAAATAAGCGTTTAATCAAGAAAAGGAGCTCGATCTGTGATCACTCCATTTCTCACCAAAAATTTATTTTTTATATAAAAACTCAAAATATCTAAGTTCGCTATTAACTTGGCCAATAAGCTTTTAATCAAGAAAAGGAGCTCGATATGTGATCACTCATATTTGTAGCCAAAAATCAATTTGTTTATATAAAAACTCATAATATCTAAGTTCGCTATTAACTTGGCCAATAAGCTTTTAATCAAGAAAAGGAGCTCGATATGTGATCACTCATATTTGTAGCCAAAAATCAATTTGTTTATATAAAAACTCATAAAATCTAAATTCGCTAATAACTTGGCCAATAAGCGTTTAATCGAGAAAAGGAGCTCGATCTGTGATCACTCAATTTCTCACCAAAAATTTATTTTTTATATAAAAACTCAAAATATCTAAATTCGGTAATAACTTGGCCAATAAGCGTTTAATCAAGAAAAGGACCTCGAACTGTGATCACTCATATTTCTTAACAAAAATTTATTTTTTTGTATAAAAACTCAAAATATCTAAATTCGCTAATAACTTGGCCAATAAGCGTTTAATCAAGAAAAGGACCTCGATCCGTGATCACTCATACATCTTAACAAAAATCCATTTTTTGTATAAAAACTCAAAATATCTAAATTCGCTAATAACTTGGCCAATAAGCGTTTAATCGAAAAAAGGACCTCGATCTGTGATCACTCATATTTCTTAAAAACTCAAAATATCTAAATTCGCAAATATCTTGGCCAATAAGCGTTTAATCAAGAAAAGGACCTCGATCTGTAATCATTCATATCCAAACCAAACCTACCAAAAACCGATTTTTTATATAAAAACTCAAAATATTTAAATTCGCTGATAACTTGGCCAATAAGCGTTTAATCAAGAAAAGGACCTCGATCTGTGATCGCTCATATTTCTGACCGAAAATCGGTTTTTTATATAAAGACTCAAAATATCTAAATTCGCTAATATCTTGGCCAATAAGCGTTTAATCAAAAAAAGGACCTCGATCTGTGATCACTCATATTTCTTAACAAAAATCGATTTTTTTATATAAAAACTCAAAATATCTAAATTCGCTAATAACTTGGCCAATAAGCGTTTAATCAAAAAAAGGACCTCGATCTGTGATCACTCATATTTCTGACCAAAAATCGATTTTTTATATAAAAACTCAAAATATCTAAATTCGCTAATATCTTGGCCAATAAGCGTTTAATCAAGAAAAGGACCTCGATCTGTGATCACTCATATTTCTTAACAAAAATCGAGTTTTTATATAAAAACTCAAAATATCTAAATTCACTAATATCTTGACCAATAAGCGTTTAATCGAGAAAAGGACCTCGATCTGTAATCACTCATATTTCCTACCAAAAATCGATTTTTTATATAAAAACTCAAAATATCAAAATTCGCTTATAACTTGGCCAATAAGCGTTTAATCTCGAGCTGTGATCACTCATATTTCTTAATAAAAATCGATTTTTTTATATAAAAACTCAAAATATCTAAATTCGCTAATACCTTGGCCAATAAGCGTTTAAGACATCGATCTGTAATCACTCATATCCAAACCAAACCTACCAAAAATCGATTTTTTATATAAAAACTCAAAATATTTAAATTCGCTGATAACTTGGCCAATAAGCGTTTAATCAATAAAAGGAGTTCGATCTGTGATCACTCATATTTCTGACCAAAAATTGATTTTTTATATAAAAACTCAAAATATCTAAATTCGCTAATAACTTGGCCAATAACCGTTTAATCAATAAAAGAAGTTCGATCTGTGATCACTCATATTTCTTAACAAAAATCGATTTTTTACATAAGAACTCAAAATATCAAAATTCTCTAATAACTTGGCCAATAAGCGTTTAATCAAGAAAAGGACTTCGATCTGTGATCACTCATATTTCTTAACAAAAATCCATTTTTTATATAAAAACTCAAAATATCTAAATTCTCTAATAACTTGGCCAATAAGCGTTTAATCAAGAAAAGGACCTCGATCTCTGATCACTCATATTTCTTAACAAAAATCGATTTTTTACATAAAAACTCAAAATATCAAAATTCTCTAATAACTTGGCCAATAAGCGTTTAATCAAGAAAAGGACCTCGATCTGTGATCACTCATATTTCTTAACAAAAATCGATTTTTTACATAAAAACTCAAAATATCAAAATTCTCTAATATCTTGGCCAATAAGCGTTTAATCAAGAAAAGGACCGCGATCTGTGATCACTCATATTTCTGACCGAAAATCGATTTTTTATATAATAACTCTAAATATCTAAATTCGCTAATAACTTGGCCAATAAGTGTTTAATCAAGAAAATGACCTCGATCTGTGATCACTCATATTTCTGAGAAATAGATTTTTTATATAAAAACTCAAAATATCTAAATTTGCTAATAACTTGGTCAATAAGCGTTTAATCAAAAAAAGGACCTCGATCTGTGATCACTCATATTTCTTAACAAAAATCGATTTTTTATATAAAAACTCAAAATATCTAAATTCCCTAATATCTTGGCCAATAAGCGTTTAATCAAGGAAACCACCTCGATCTGTGATCACTCATATTTCTGACCGAAAATCGATTTTTTATATAAAAACTCAAAATATCTAAATTCGCTTGGACAATAAGCGAAGAAAAGGACCTCGATCTGTGATCACTCATATTTCTTAACAAAAATCGATTTTTTTATATAAAAACTCAAAATATCTAAATTCGCTAATATCTTGGCCAATAAGCGTTTAATCGAAAAAAGCACCTCGATCTGTGATCACTCATATTTCTTAACAAAAATCGATTTTTTATATAAAAACTCAAAATATCTAAATTCGCTAATATCTTGGCCAATAAGCGTTTAATCAAGAAAAGGACCTCGAACTGTGATCACTCACATTTCTTAACAAAAATCGATTTTTTATATAAAAACTCAAAATATCTAAATTCGCTAATATCTTGGTCAATAAGCGTTTAATGAAGACAAGGACCTCGATCTGTGATCACTCATATTTCTGACCAAAAATAGATTTTTTATATAAAAACTCAAAATATCTAAATTCGCTAATATCTTGGCCAATAAGCGTTTAATCAAGAAAAGGACCTCGATCTGTGATCACTCATATTTCTTAACAAAAATCGATTTTTTATATAAAAACTCAAAATATCTAAATTCTCTAATATCTTGGCCAATAAGCGTTTAATGAAGAAAAGGACCTCGATCTGTGATCACTCATATTTCTGACCGAAAATCGATTTTTTATATAAAGACTCAAAATATCTAAATTCGCTAATATCTTGGCCAATAAGCGTTTAATCAAGAAAAGGACCTCGATCTGTGATCACTCATATTTCCGACCGAAAATCGATTTTTTATATAAAGACTCAAAATATCTAAATTCGCTAATATCTTGGCCAATAAGCGCTTAATCGAAAAAAGGACCTCGATCTGTGATCACTCATATTTCTGACCGAAAATCGATTTTTTATATAAAAACTCAAAATATCTAAATTCGCTAATATCTTGGCCAATAAGCGTTTAATCAAGAAAAGGACCTCGATGTCCTTTTTTCGATTAAACGCTTATTGTTTAATCGAAAAAAGGACCTCGATCTGTGATCACTCATATTTCTTAACAAAAATCAATTTTTTATATAAAAACTCAAAATATCTAAATTCGCTAATATCTTGGCCAATAAGCGCTTAATCGAAAAAAGGACCTCGATCTGTGATCACTCATATTTCTGACCGAAAATCGATTTTTTATATAAAAACTCAAAATATCTAAATTCGCTAATATCTTGCCCAATAAGCGTTTAATCGAAAAAAGGACCTCGATCTGTGATCACTCATATTTCTTAACAAAAATCAATTTTTTATATAAAAACTCAAAATATTTAAATTCGCTTATAACTTGGCCAATAAGCGTTTAATAAAGAAAAGGACCTCGATCTGTGATCACTCATATTTCTTAACAAAAATCGATTTTTTATATAAAAACTCAAAATATCTAAATTCGCTAATATCTTGGCCAATAAGCGTTTAATCAAGAAAAGGACCTCGATCTGTGATCACTCATATTTCTTAACAAAAAACTCTAAATATCTAAATTCGCTAATAACTTGGCTAATTAGCGTTTAATCAAGAAAATGACCTCGATCTGTGATCACTCATATTTCTTAACAAAAAATTTATTTTTTATATAAAAACTCAAAATATCTAAATTCGCTTATAACTTGGCCAATAAGCGTTTAATCAAGAAAAGGACCTCGATCTGTGATCATTCATATTTGTGACCGAAAATCGATTTTTTATATAAAGACTCAAAATATCTAAATTCGCTAATATCTTGGCCAATAAGCGTTTAATCAAAAAAAGACCTCGATCTGTGCTCACTCATATTTCTTAACAAAACTCGATTTTTTATATAAAAACTCAAAATATTTAAATTCGCTAATATCTTGGCCAATAAGCGTTTAATCAAGAAAAGGACCTCGATCTGTAATCACTCATATTTCTGACCGAAAATCGATTTTTTATATAAAAATTCAAAATATCTAAATTTGCTAATAACTTGGCCAATAAGCGTTTAATGAAGAAAAGGACCTCGATCTGTAATCACTCATATTTCCTACCAAAAATCGATTTTTTATATAAAAACTCAAAATATCTAAATTCGCTAATAACTTGACCTATAAGCGTTTAATCAAGAAAAGGAGCTCGATCTGTGATCACTCATATTTCTTAACTAAAATCGATTTTTTATATAAAAACTCAAAATATCTAAGTTCGCTAATATCTTGGCCAATAAGCGTTTAATCAAGAAAAGGACCTCGATCTGTGATCACTCATATTTCTTAACAAAAATCCATTTTTTATATAAAAACTCAAAATATCTAAATTCGCTAATAACTTGGACAATAAGCGTTTAATGAAGAAAAGGACCTCGATCTGTGATCACTCATATTTCTTAACAAAAATCCATTTTTTATATAAAAACTCAAAATATCTAAATTCGCTAATAACTTGGTCAATAAGCGTTTAATCAAAAAAAGGACCTCGATCTGTGATCATTCATATTTCTGTCCGAAAATCGATTTTTTATATAAAAACTCGAAATATCTAAATTCGCTAATAACTTGGCCAATAAGCGTTTAATCAAGAAAAGGACCATTCATTATCATTTCACCTATTATTTTTTAAGATATTTTTAAAGTAAATTCGAAATATAATATTGTTTTGGCTAGTCATATATCTTATGATATCATGGTTTTCCATTAACATATTATGGTTGAGGTGTAATAAAAGCCATCCTTGTTCTTTGATTATAAATCGAAGTACCCGCTTTCCAAATAAAACACTTGTTCACCTCTTTATATATTTATTGTACTTTTTAATATTTTTTACCATTTTATTTTCTTTTCAATATTTTATCATTTTCATTTTTAAATAAAATGTTTTTTATTATATATGCGGTTTAATTCCTTTTCATTTTTTTTTTGGTTTTAAATATATATATTTGAATGTATATATGTATTTAATAGATTTCTAATCATCGTCATAATAATCGCCTTTTTTGTATCAATAATAACAGCTCGACTAAAGCATTTAATTTGTTTGGTTTTTTTTTTTGTAATTTTTATTAATTTATTTGTAATTTTCAATGACATAATTTTGTTTGTTTTTTTTTGGGTTTTTTTTCTTTATTTTTTTTTTTTTTTTTTGTAATACAGTCTACATTTTATGTTTTATGCTAAATATCTTTTCTTTGTTTAATTTTATTACATATTTTTACGCTGTTTTGTAATTAAACTTAATAATTAACTGTATTTAAATACATCATTATAATAATTAAGAGTAATGTGGTTTAAAGGAAGGGATTTATTGGGAGAGAGAGAGAGAAAGGGAGTGAAAGAGAGGAATAATTTTAATAAGAATGAGAAAAACGGAGCATGTTATTTGTTTTCTTTACTGTAATTACTGTGTTAGTTGTAATAATTATTGAATTTCTTTTTAAGTTTTTTATTTGTAGAGGAATTTTTAGGAGAGAGTATGATTTATTATTTAATTAGGATTTGTTTTAAGTGGTGGTAGTTAGTATTTTTATATTGTAATATTTAATTTTAGTTTAAGATAATATAGACTTAACATTAAATATATTTATGTATTTATTTATAAACTATGCAAGAATAACAACAATTTCAATTTTTTTTTTTATTTTCTTTTTTTATTATTTTAATAATTTTACTTAATTTTATAATTAAAAATATTTTGGTTTATTTAGTATTTTATTATTGATATTTTTATTATATAAATGAGCTTTTATGTTAGCTTCTTTTTTTGTGTTTTGTTTTAATTTCTAAATAATTTGTTTAAGTGCTTTGGTTTTAAATATTTTTCTTTTTTCAATTTTGGCTGTTTTTTTAGATAATTTTATTTAAAATATATGTAATTGTATGTGGCTTTGTTTTTAATTTTGTGTTTAACTTAAAATATTGAAACAAAATATTTTTATTTTCATAACTGAGTTGAGTGTTGAGTTTTTTTTAAAAAAATAAATAAAAATAAGTTCTTTGTTTTGTTGCAGGTTGTTGCTGTAAATAAATTGTTTTTTCTTTAAACGGTGGTTTCAATTTGTTTTATTTTTCTGTTTAGTTATAAGTTTCTGTTAAATGTTTTTATATAAATATTTTTCTACTTTTGTTTTTAAATATTTCTTGTTAAATGTTAAGGTTTTTTTGATTTTAGGCTGTTCTGTTTGTTATGTGTTAAAGATTTTATAATTCTTAAGTGTTTCTTTATTTAGTTAAGTTTTTTTTTCATTATGATTTAAATATAATAAATATGTTAGAGGTTTTTTTTAATGTATTGTTTGCAAAATTGTCCTTAACAACCGGTAGTAGTAATTTATTGAATTTCAAGTAATTTGTTTAGCTCTTTTTTATATTTTTTTGGTATTTTGTTGTCAAATACATTTTTCTAAAATAAATAAATTTAATATGTTATTAATACAGAGGAAATTATTTGCTAGAGCAAACCTTTAAGCCCTTTAACAGAACTAGTTTTATATTTTCATTTCATTATTCAGCAGAGACTTATATTTTACTTCCATAGACCTATTAAATATCTCCATTTTATTTGGGGAAAAGGCATCCTGATGATGTGACCTAAGCAACCAGTGAAATGCGCTAGGATTCCAACAATATCTTGTGAATTTAAGTGAATACAAGGATGACAATTGAACTTCCTTCTGTTTTTGCAAATATTTTTCTTCATATATTAAATTTAGCATTTAGTTATATGATTACATAAAATCTATACGAAATTGCCTTTCAAAAAAGATATAAAAGCAAAAAATCGCTTACAAAATTTTCATGTTACTAAATCTCAGGCCACATTTAAAAGAATTCCAGAAAAAATTGTTTTCGCTTTCGAGAAACTTTGCAAGAGCTGTGATAACATATACCCATTCTCCATTGCCGACAAAAAATGTAAAAATGTTTGGCAAAATTTGGAAATTTCCATTTTTAAATATTAAATTACTTCTTTTTTAAGCTTAAGTTCTTTATTATAATAATCTCTGTATTTGTATTTCAATATTTCGCTACATCATTGTATACCACCCAGAGCTATAAATGAATCATTCTTTTTTGATTTTAATTCATTATGAATTCATTTGAATTAATTCTTTTCACAACAAAAGAGAATTTTATGAAATTTGAATCTATTCAAACGAATTAGGCAGAAATGAATTTCAATTCATTTAAAATTCAAAAGAATTTGTTAAAGTAAATTACCAATTTCCAATTTTTTTTAATTCATTCAAATGAATTAGAACAATGAATGGCAATTGAAATGAATGAAATCAAAAATATGTTGCAATCAATAAAGTTCAAGAGCAGATCTAGTTTGAAAAAATTAAATTTTGAAAAATATTTAAAAACTGTTATTTTTATGGATTTTTTTAAATTGAATTACACTAAAATATTGGGTCCAGTGATATAATTGCAAAATAATAAATAAATTGAAATTAAATAAATATTGGTAATATTTTCATCAGCAGCAATCAAAAATTTTTAAAAATAAAGCTTGAATAATAATTATAATTTATATGTCCAATTCACAATCGGTGTAAAAAATACAACATACAACTATACAACGCTACGACACCGATTGTGAATTAGGCAATATTTTTGTTTGTATAATATCTTTGGGGGAAAGTTTTCCTGATGATCTGGCCTAAGCAACCAGTGAAATGCGCATAGGAACTAGCTTATGCCCCAACAATAAATTGTGAATTTATCCAGAATATTTTTTTACTGGAAATTTTTAACATTAAAATATTCGATTTTATTAGGCTAATTTTTCAAATAAATAACATTTGTATTGCTGCTTTATTTCATTTCAGATTGAAATTGAAAAATAATAATTCTAAATTTAAGTTAAATCTTAACAACTGTAACATATCAATTAGCTGGTTCCAACAAACAAAATTAACGTTTAATAGTCATATTTATTAATTCTATATAATGGTCAACCTTCAAAAGCACACACACTCTTACAAATTGCAATTACAAATTGAGAGTAATTTTGCATTTCCTGTATTTTTCTATTGTTTATATCATGATTTGCATTTTTTGTAAACCAGTTTGTTTTCAAAAGAGAGCTGACTCTCTGCTTCCATTGTTTATGTTTTAAAACGGGAATTCTTGTTTTCATTTTGTAAAAATCCTGTTAGTTTGTTTACATTTGTAAATAAAGAGCCAGAGAGGAGAGTTAGTTTATGCGCTTAAAAAATCCTGTTTTTTACATTTTCAAATTATTCGTTACATGCTTAAAATAATATAAATTCATTCTACGTTTCCTTCTTAGTTTTCTTAGTTAAAGACGCTTTTATTTACATATGTATATTAATAATACTTATTTCTTAAATTCATCTAGAATTTTGTTTTCATTAACACAAGCCATTCCTTAAATTAGTTATGTTTCTAGTATTATCGTAATTATTATTTATGTTTATTTATGTATAATATGTATTTTTAATAAAGTTGTTTAGTATTTTAGTTAACAACATGAAGATAAGCAAAAACATTTATTTATTTTTTTGGGGGAATTTTTTAAAATTTTATATTTTTTTTGTAATTTTTTTTTTATTTTTCATTTTAAATATTTTTTTGTTTTATTAAAAATCCAACAACAATAAGCTTTTTTTATAAAGACATTTAATTTGTTTAAGTATCAGTTATTATTTTGTTATTATTAATAATTTTTAAATATGTATGTATGTATTTCGGTTAAATAGACACCAAGAATAATAATTTATATTTATATTATTTTTAAATATTTTACTAAAAATACATTTGCTTAATTTTTTTGTGTATAAGTACATATATTTATTTGTGTATTTGTTTGTTACTCCTTAATGCTATATGAAATTTGATTTGTTAAATAGTTATTTTTTTTATTTTAGTTTTTAATTATTCAAATATCTCTATCATAAAATGAAAACTTCAAGTTTATTTGTTTGCAAACGAATCGCAGCATACTTTTTGGGGCTCTTGTTGTAAAGCATGCACGATCGCGACATAATATTAAATTATGAGATTTTCTTTTTTTGCTAAAGAGAAATTTTCATTTTACAATTCTTGTTTGTTTAGTATTTGGAACTTATAATATAATAACTTAATAGGTATAATTTCAAAAGCGCCTTAAACTAAGAAAGGGTTTCTTCCATTAAATAGGGCGCAGCCAATAATTAAAAATAAGAACTTACCAGGGCTTAAAATGAATCAATAACTTTTAAACTTTAGTTTTGTTGAACTAACTAAATTATTGAAATGAATTTTCTGTGATTATGTTATATTGTATTGTATTTTTTTTAAATATTAAGGAATGTTTGCAATGCTATTAAACAAAATAATCAAATAAAATTATAATATGCTTATTATTTTAATTGTGTGTGTGCTTGTTCGTCTTGGCTTTTGTTTAAATATTCTAATTTTCTATCTTTATCCGTTAAAATTTTGTTTGTTGGCTTGTTAATATAATACAATTTTGAGATTTACTCAAAATAGTTATGAAAACTGTACTTAGATATGAACATGTTTTTCTAACAGTTTTACAAACTCTAATAACAATTCCTTTGAATTATTCCTAGAATTATTACAATGAATTGAGTATTCTTTGTACTCAATTCATTCGCGAACAAATATAATTATAAATTAATTAAAAATTTAACCAAAAACTTAATTATATCACATAAATCTTACCTTTTATTAGAAAAATTTGTGTATAACAGTATTTTCTATAGAACATGTTCAGTATTACAATATTTTCTATAGAATTAATTGTGTTGAACTGTTTTTCTCCAAAATGTATTGTATATATCGATGGCTTAATATAAAAAAGGCGTAACTCGATTTTTTGTCACTTTACAGTAGAAGGAAAAACTTAATAAAAACCATACAATTTAGACACAAAGAAGTTTAAAAAAAATAGTTACGCCTTTTTAATATTAAGCCATCGATATGTAACAGTTTTTTCTCTAGAATGTTTTTTAAATTTTTCTTAATTTTTCTAAACAAAATTGTATGTGTAACAGTTTTTTTTCTGTAGAAAAATGTATGTATAACAGTTTTTTCTATAACAAATGTTGTGTATAACACATTTTCTAAAGAACATATTGTATATAAAAGTTTTTTCCATTGAAAATATTGTTTATATTGTATATAGAAAATTATATGTACAACAGTTTTTCTCTATAGAAAATATTGTGTATAACAAATTATTCTTTAGAAAATCTAGTGTATAACAGTTGTTTCTTTAAAAAAAACATTGTGTGTTAAAGTATTTTCTATAAAAAATATTGTGTATAACAGTTTTTTCTTTAAGACATAATGTGTATAACAGTTTGTGCTATAGAAAATATTGTGTATAACACTATTCTTTACAGAAAATATTGTATATAACAGTTTTTTCTATAGAAAATATTTTGTATACAAGTTTTTTCTATAGAAAATAAAGAAAAGCTACTGCACAACAACTGTTTCTATAAAAAAACATTGTGTGTAACAATTTTTTCTACAAACATACTATGTATAACAGTTTTTTCTATACAAAATTTTGTGTATAACAGTTTTTATATAGAACAAATGCCATATAACAGTTTTTTCCATAGAAAATATTGTATATAACAGTTCTATTATATAACAAATTGGGTATTACAGTTTTTGATGTAGAAGATTTTATGTATAACAATTTTTTCTACAGAAAATATTGTGTATAACAGTTTTTGCTATAGAAAATATTGCGTATAACTGTATTTTCTATAGAAGATTTTATGAATAACAGTTTTTTTTTATGGAAAAGCTATTTTATAACATTTTGTTCTACAGAAAATATTGTGTATAACAATTATTTCTATAGCATGTATTGTATTTAACAGTAAATTCTATATAGGTTATAAATTTGAATAGTGCCAATTTATTTTTCCATCCCTGAGTTCCATTAAATATTTGCTAGCTTTTTTTCTGGAAGTTCTCGTAGAAATGTTTAAATCACAATTTTAATTTGTAACATTTACTAGTAGTATAACAATTTCAAACGAAATTAAACTTACATAATTCTTTATTAAAAATTACTTACATTTTTGTATAAATAATAATAACTTGACTCACTTCAAAACTATAATAAAAAACAAAACATAATTTCAAATATATACCAGTTGTAGAAACTCTTATACAGTATAAAATTTTAAATTAAAAAATATTTTTAAAATTTAACTTCTTATGGAAATAATGCTGAAACAGTTTAAAAATATTTAGAAATTTTGGAAAAAAATAAAAAATTGTTTTATTATAAAAGTGTTGTAATCTAAATCCCCTAAAAATGAAACAATTCTCTGACAAATTTCACATTTTTAAAATGAAATATTTCTCAAATTATATTTGTAATAGTATAACAAATTTATTTCAAAAACCAGACAAGCAACAAATTATTGATTCAAAGAAAACTTCCTCCTAGCAACCTAAAATATACTTTTAAAAATTTATATTTTTTCCTATGAAAGTTAACCACCATTTGAGTTACTGTTTTATCTATATTAACACATATTTAAAAAAGTTTGCACTTTACTGGTTTTTGAAACAAAGAACTTTCATAAGAAATATTCTAATTTTATTAGGAAATTCAAAAGTAAAATGACAAATGAACATTTTAAAGAGAAGAAGCAGAATGCACTGTAGATCGACTGTATGATGGCGAATAGTTTTTTCAGAACAAATATGTATATATGAATGTGATGTCATTCGCCATCATAAAGTCGTTCTACAGAGCATTCTGCTTCCGTTATAGGCCATTGAAATGTATTCGTAAAAAATACTTTAAATCCAACCAAGTACACAGAAAAAACTATTTCTTAAACCGTTTCAATTCAAATATTTGTCACATATTGAACTGGTTTCAATTATTTCATAATTAAATCAAGTATTCATTTGCTCAAAAACAAAATTTCTCGATATTTTCTATTGAATTTTGAGTTTTGAATTTGATTATTTTGACAATTGAATATACAAATGAAACCATATTGAACTGGTTTCAATTATTCCATAATTAAATCAAGTATTCATTTGCTCAAAAACAAAATTTCTTGATATTTTCTATTGAATTTTGAGTTTTGAATTTGATTATTTTGACAATTGAATATACAATTTTCGTTATTGTTCAAATACAAAAATTATTGAATAGATAATTTTCGTAATTGAAAACACATTTTTGTTATTTTTTGTGTTTCAATTACGAAAATTATCTATTCAATAATTTTTGTATTTGAAATTCAAGCAATAACGAAAATTGTATATTCAATTGTCAAAATAATCAAATTTAAAACTCAAAATTCAATAGAAAATATCAAGAAATTTAGTTTTTGAACAAATGAATACTTGATTTAATAATGAAATAATTGAAACCAGTTCAATGTGGGATAAATGTTTGAATTGAAATATAATTTTTTCTGTGTAGGGTTATGCAAATCATTTCTTTTTTCACATTAATTGATAACTATAACATTTATGGAAAAATAATAGGTTATGGTCTAGTATAACATATTAAGTATTAAACCAGTCAATCGCTATCACTTGACTCCTTCCCGCTCTAAACACGAATTTCCCGGCTTTGTCACACCATAATAGGGGATCAATATTTATTTTATTTTTACATTGAACGCTGCATTTACCTTTACAAAACAGTAATCGCCTAATAACTCAATTATGAATTTCATGTTGCTTGACTGGTTATTGAAATAAACGATCAAATTTGTATATTCATTAACCAGTTATTTATTACTCTCTGTTTACTCCAGCATTACTCTCAGTGGTACAGTGTTGCCTACTTAGCGTTTAGGGAGAATTTTATGGTGTAAAAGGAAGGGAGATTTTCTTTAGTTTTATATTCGATAACAAAATAACAGTTTAATGCTTAATCAAATTTCAACTCATTTTGATAATTATCCGTATATCAACTTTGAGAAAATTACTTCAATTCTTTAATTTTCTTTACAGAGCTACTCCGCACTCAAATTTTTATGAAATTGTTTGTTTGTATTTCTTTTTCGGCTCACTCAGTATTTTATTTTTAATATTTTATTATTTTTTTTGTTTGTGTTAATTTTCTGCTTATATTAAACTAATATTTCTATTTCAAAAACTTATTAACTAATAGTATTTTTAAACTTATATATTTTTAACATATTTTTTTGTTTGTAATCTTAAATTTGTCATC
This sequence comes from Calliphora vicina, assembly GCF_958450345.1. NCBI lineage: Eukaryota > Metazoa > Arthropoda > Insecta > Diptera > Calliphoridae > Calliphora > Calliphora vicina. The sequence continues at coordinate 12,621,370 of NC_088783.1, read as the reverse complement.
AACATCACACATTTAACTTTTTTCCAATATTTTTAACAACAAAAGGAGATTTTAAGGTCAATACAAAATAAATGAATCAATTTATTTTACTTGCAATAACAAAATACATGTAAATCAATGTATTTTGATGCTGTGTCAGCCATAAAATTTGGGAGAGTCTAATTATTTTGTATACTCAGCTTACTCTAGTTCAACACTACGCTGCATACTTTCAGGAGAACTTTAAAAATTGTTTGCGAATAAATTTTATTCATTGAAGTTTTTTCCTATAATGTATTTTTGAACAAGTATTTATTAATTCTTATTTATTCTTAGGAAAGCTGCTCGAATAAAGTTTAATGTCTTATTAAGACATTATATAACTTTGTTTTAAAATATTTGTCTTTGTTTAATCTTTGTACGAATTTATTAAATTGAAATATGGTTTTAAATGAAGCTGGCTTTATCAGAAATCTTTAAATTCAAAAGTTTCCTTTCAGCATTTTGTATTGACCTTAAAATTACATAGTCTCTAGAGAAGTGTTTTCAAATGGATAACCAGACATTTTGAATAATCAATAACCTCACTAATCGATTAATGAACTGTTTTAATTAATCATAACAATAACTAATTAGATATTTGAACTTTGATTTTTTAAATTTGAATATTTATGTTCAAAGACCTTAACAAGATACATGAACTTTGAATAGTCAAAATGAAAATTTACCAATTAATCATTAATACGAATAATCAAAATGTTCCATTAAACAATTAATTGATTAGAAATTTGATTAATCAGGCTGTTTGATTAATCGCTTAATCACACATTCTTACCATTTTCAGTTTCCAAAAATTTTACTTAATTTTCTTTGCTGCTCATTCTTTTTGTATTTTATTTTTTTTTGGGGGTTTTTGCCACATACTAAGTTCTAAATTTTAAGTTATAGCCTTCTTCTTGAAGTTAAGTATCTCTATATATATATTTTTTTTATAAATATTTTCTTGTTTTCAAGAAACTATTATGATAAACCTAAGAGTTGTTATATATTTTTTTTCATGTTTTTAGTTAGTTTTTAGCATAGATAATAAGTTGTTTTTTGTGTCATTTTTTGTAAGTTTTACGTTTTAATAGTTTATTGACCACAGAACGAAATAGATTGGGTTTTATTCATAAATACCCTAGGGTGGCATAAGTTTTGGTAAAAGTACCATCGCTGGTGGTAACATTTCTGAAACAAAAAATAGAGAAAAAATTAATGAAATATTATTGCAATTTCTTAACATTAGAAAACTTTCTAGAGCCTCTTTAACTAATTCTCTTAGACCTATAAAACTCAATTCACAACTTACTCATCTTCCCAGGGGCAAACAGTTGTTATGTCCGCCTCAGTTTTGGCACTACTTTCTTTAAAACCACTTCCAACGCTACCACTACCAATCCCAGCCGCCGTTGTAGCCACTACAGCACTTGTTACTGCTGTCGATGTAGTCGCTTTATCCTTCTCCTCAGCTGAGGCTGATTTTTTGGATTCGAGGTGGCGCTTTTTACGTTTCTTTTTCACTTCTTCGGTGGTGCATTTCGGAATACTGCATACGGGTAATTTGGCAGATTTTTCAGCTTGTGGACTCTCCTTGGGCTTACACTCTTCACTGCACTCATCATCCACCGTATCGGTGTCCATTTCCGCCAGTGGGGCCATGGATGGAGCTGGTGTGGGTGCTGGTGGTATATAGCCCACATTTGATTCAGAATCAGCAATATCGTAATCATCTTTATCATCGTCGCCGAATTGTAAACCTTCCTGATATTCATCGGTGGTGGGTGAAAGTTCTTCATGGGTGCTATAGGCATCTGCAGGTTTTGTAGGAGATGTGGAAACTTCATCACCCTCTTCTTCTTCATCGTTTGGATCCTTGTCAGGAGATTCCTCATGCTCACAAGCTGAATTTGGCCTTTCGGTAAGAGTAATTTCAACTTCGGTCTCAGGACTGGGTTTAGCTGAAATGGCCACTTCTGTAGATGGACTTTTGGATATAGCATCTTTAGTTGCCTCGTCTACTTCCTCGCTAAGCATAGCTTCGTCTATAGTGGGTTTTTCTAACTCTTGTTCCTGCACCTCCCCTTCAATTTGTATGGTAGGTGGTGAGACCTCAACTTCCTCCTGACTTTCACACAACTTTTCATAGCCACTCGAAGACTCTATCAATTCAATTTGTACTTCTTGGATTTCGGAATCTACCTCCGCCTCAAAATCTCCCTCGGTGGCGTTATTATTCTCCACACCCTCATTGGCCAGTGAGGACTCACTCGCTGAACTTTCTCGAGGACTCTCGCTCTCCAATAAAATGGGTTGTGTCTGGGTCTCAGTTGTAACGAGAATTTGCTCTTCCACCGGTGGTGGTGTAACTTTGGTAGCTGGAGGTGGTGTTGGCGTTGGATTTGGTGTCGGCAGTACTGGCAATTCTGAGGCCGAAGATTCACTGTTACGCTCCGATAACGATAGTTTATTCAATTCCTCTTCCACTTCAGCATCGGAGAAAGAGGGCGGATCTTTGGTTACGATATTGGTGGTAGTCATAACATTGCCCAAGGCAGCTACCGCAGCTGTGGCATACTGGGCACCCTGCAAGGGAGCGAATAAAGCTGGAAATGCGCCTTGTTTTAGGCCCACCGTAGGTGAAGGTGTTGTAGAAGTTTTAGTAGAAGTGGACGGTCGTCCTGCCGGAAACTCTGAAATGCGACTGTAAAACGAAATTAATAGAAAATTTAGAGAGACTTTTGATAGAAATTGCTTCGTGTATGGAGGCTGAATTATAACTTACCCCGGTGTAAAAGACACTGAGGCTCTTCGTTGTTCTGTGAAATTTGGTATTAAACGTTTCATGCCAGCTTCACCACTATCCACAGTATTTTGATGACGCATTACCAAATTACGTTGCAAACGTTCCGATACTTCTGTATTATCCGAAGAAGTACTATTAATATGTAAAATATATTCAAGGATTAGTATTAAATTTGAAAAATTCTTATGTGGGTTTTATTTACCTAGTTAATCTTTGTGCACTTGTTTTGATGGCTGGCACTGGATCGGCCTCTTGTTCCCAGGGACATACGGACAATTTCACTGGTGTTGTTAGATTTGCTGGCTTGGGAGCTTGTGTAGTTGGTGGCACATCGTCGGGAATATCCCAAGGGCAGACAGCACTGCTACCACCCGTTTCTACGGTGGTCTCTAAACGTGCTGCTTTCGATTTGGGTGTATCTCTGCGTTTATTGTGTGAGAATAAATAGGTTTATTGCTTATAGGTTTTTTGAAAGTGCAGAAAGTGAACATTGAATTTAGATTTAAAACACAGATTTTATTTAACAACATTTATTTTTTTTTTAACAAAATTGTGAAATCAATGTTGTGCTCACTTAGTTGTAGTATAAAAATTAAACATTTTGAATACAATAAATTACTCAGAAAATCCAGCGCAAAGGACAGAGAATTGCTATTTTTGCATCTCGAAATATTTAAAGTGTTTATTAAATCATTGGCTTTTTGATATAAGGGTCTCCTAAATATCAGGGTCTCCTTTAATATTAAAAAAAGGATTGTAAAACTTTGTAAAAGTGATGATGCTACGCAAATCGATCCGTAATCTAAAATCGTATAGAGGCTGTATATTTCATCTGAAATTTCGAGTTTTCGGTCAAAGCAGCAATATTTTAGAAGCAGTATTTTGTTCAATTGAATAAAAATTATTGGTGTATGACTTAAAAATCCGGTATTTTTTCAAATTTTAGGCTTTTATTTTGAAACATTTGTACAGCATAAATTTATTCAAAGTATTGCTCATTGTTAGCTATGAACTTTTCCTATCTTTCTGGCAACATCTGAATTCCGGCCAATATAACTGCTCAACTTTTGAGGCCAAGAACGAATCATGCCAATTTCGGGTACTCTGTTCTGAAGTAAACCGTATCCCAGAGACAGCGTTCTATATCGATCGAAACAAATAGTAGTAGAACGGGAAAAGCAAAACTTCTCAACCACTTCATTATAAATAATTGTTTACAGGTATTGCAAAATGTGCCCAAGTGGAATATTTCATGTAATATTCTGCCGCATATTATGGGAGTTTTTCAACCAATGCTCGCTTTAAACGAATCAGTTGCATTCGGTACAAGTTCCCTATGATGGTCTGGTCAGATTTCACCAGCTCATAATATACACAAATAATTTTACAATAATCAATCTGTAAAATTCTGGGGGTTATGCATATTATTCAAAACGTAGGAATTATGCTACTTCAACAGAATGAGTCCATAAATCCATAGGACGAAGTGATGTAGGGTTGGCTGAACAGTTATATATGTGAACGGTGTCGTGAGGACACTGACATAAGTTGAGGACGTCACGATCTATGCGGGACCAAAATGCATTAAGTATGTTGCTCCATCCTTATCTTAGTTGTGCCAGAACGACTCTTGTTTTACGCGGAAGAATCTTCTCGGCGTCTTCATATGACGCTACCTCGGAATTGATGGCGTCTCTGTAAATGTTGTGTCATATACGAGCGGCGATGAAATGCATACGACATATGCTCTCCTCGTATTTCCGTAGGTCCTGTCTGACATACCTCGAGGGAGAATCCAACTGTGTGGTGCTGAAGTTTGGATGACTCCTACGGTGACATCTCAGAAGGAACAATTTCGTCAACATGACGTTGTGTTCCTTGACCGGTACAACATTGGTTTCCTCGTGAAGGTGGTGTTCGGAGGTAATTTGAAGGCAGCCTGTGACGGTCCTTAAGGCTACGTTTTGACATCTTTAAATATTTCTCCACTGAGTACCACTCAACGAAGGAGACCACATTAGAGCAGCATAGTTGACATTCCTACTACATCTGGGAATAACCCGAAGATATTCGGAAAAGGGCTGATAACCCAACAACAACAACTAAAGAGCCATGGGTATTTGGCTTTGGTGTCAATTCGGCCGGGCTTCACATATGATGTCCATGCTTTGGGTTATCGTAATGGATTCGTTTGTCATTGCAATTAATGATTCGGTGCAAAAATTATTTTATTTTTTAGGGGTCTTGGCTTCAATTCGTATGGTACCCAATTTTCCGGCTTTAGGATGAATCCGGCTGCTTGCAAATGTTTTAAAATAACTGATTGAGAAGCTCCCAAAAATTTTTCAAAGTCTTGTTGAGTTTTTCCAACAATATTCATGGAGTACTGCCTACAATTCTTGGACTTCAAACTTTTTTGGCTGGCCTGGGCATTCTCTGTCTCAAGTGTCAAAATCACTACTTCTGAGCCACAAAAACCATCTCTCGCACATTGAAACCGATCACCATAAGCTTTGGTAAGCAATCGGTGTGCTTCAGCTGCACTTTTCTTCAAATTAAAGAAGTAAAGCAAAACTTCCCGAATATAACGCTTTGCTGGCACAAAATTCGTAATTTTCGAAGCAAAAAAAATTTGTTCAATAACTAAGTGAGAATGCCAGATATGTACCCTACAAAATGACATATAAGTTATTAAAAAAAACCGCGTCTATTGCAAATCCCGGATTTTGAAGTCATACACCCAATGTGTACAATATTTACAAAAAAAACTTATTACAGTATCTTAAAAGGTAATTTTTTATTAGCTTTCAAATCTAAAGTTCATACAGTGAGCACAACAATGAGTTTCGAAAATTATTGAATGTCATTCATTTTGTTAGAGAAAATTCGACAAATAGAAAAGTTTGTCTTAAAAATTTAATAACAAAAAGCTAAACAAATTTACTCAAATCGCAAAATGAAAGACACACAAAATTCGACTGTGGCCGAATACAAAATCACTTAAGTAATAATTTAAATTTTATATAGCAAAATATGAAAATTGAAGAAAACAAAATTAGGAAAACCAATAGAAAACCAAAAAGAAAAACACACATAAACCAAAACTTGAAATGGAAATAGTGAGGCAAAAATATTTGTGGAATTGTATAGAGTAGAGTTAGAGTTACACATGAAATTGGCAATACACGTAGAGAAGAAACAAAAAAATTTAAAAAATAAAAATATACAGATCAATTTAAAGACAAGAACAAAAGTAGATTTATAAAAAATATACAGTATCACATGGGGCACTTTGTACAACATTAATTAAAAGGCCTTTTTGGTTTCATACTGAAAAGTAACAAAACAAAAAAAAACAACCACAGATTCAAAAAAAATTTTCAGATTTTTTAAAAAAAAGAAATAAAAAAACGTATAGAGAAATGAAAATAATTGTTTGGAAATCTTACTGGTGTGAGGAGGTTAAACTACTATTGAGATTTCCATAGTCCTTTTGTGTACAACGCGTATTCACAACACAACAAATGGGCTCTTGAGATTCTTGTGGCGGAGGCATGTCACCCCGATAAATACTTTCACTACTGATGATTGAATCAAATTTGTTTTGGTTTGATTTTTGGAATTTTGGTGTTTTTTGTTTGTTATTTGTATTTGTTTGATTAGATGTTATGTTTGTTAATGGCAAAAATGCAGTGAATTTAACAAAACAGAAAACATGTTAAAAAACCAATAACAAAAAAAATTAAGAAAAAGAAAAAAATTGTTTTTGTTTTGATAAAAAAAACAACCAATTCAATTATTGTTATTTTTGGTAAAAAAGCGTTTTCGTTTGTCTTAACAAACTTTCTAAATTGATTTAGAGAATATTGAGAGCAGAGAGTACTTTACCTGTAGGGTATCTCACTGAGATTACTTTGCGAATGTGAGTGAGGCACCTTGGAAGAGTTGTCTTTATTGACACCTATCACCGCCAACTCATGAGCCGAACCACTGAGACTGCGATCACTGCCGCGTCGCCTAGCCAAACTACCCGGTGGCGGAGCATTTGTCATAATGAAGGTATTACCGGAGGACATGGCACTTTTGCTGGAACTCTCGTTGCCACCCAGATTGGGTTGGCTGGACAAAGCGGCAGTCATTTTCTTTTTGGCACCACTGACACCACCGAAATTAAAGAAACGTTTCTTGTGGGCCGGCTGTATGCCCGTCTCCAACAAACGTTTATAATGTTCCGAACGTATGAAACGCGGATAACAATCCTTTTTCAACAGCAGCATATAAATATGTTCGGAGGCAGCATCAAAAGTAAAACGGGAGGGATTCTTTAAACCCTTTAAAACACTCTCCATGGTCTTGCCATCTATATTGATCTCACAGGGAGCACCAGGCTTAAGAAACTCCCTAAAATAAAAGAAATTTCAAATAACTTAACAACCACTTTCAAACCTGTAAACCTGTAGCTGAACTTACTCATAAATCTCTTGCACTTTTCTGGATACCTGTGAATGGGCAGATCTTCTTAAGCGGTTGACCGCTATCCAGAAGCGTATGTTTTCATGAGAGTATTCTTTTTCCAAAAATGTGGTAAATTCCTGCAAACCCGTTGGATCCGATACCAATTCCTCAATAGAAATAGCCCAGCGCTTAACTCTCTTCTCAGTGGGTATGTCCACGAAAGTGTTGTTCAATTGCCAGAAGGTGACATCCTCAGTAACCCAAGGATTCGAGGGTAATACTGGTTGCAAGAAGAAATCATATTCCGAAAATGTTTCCGAATAAAGCACCAATGATTCGCAGGCCTGAGACATTTTCATGCGTGTACGATTCAGAGATTTCTTCAAGTAGTCCACCTCCCTTTGCACATCATCTACGCTCTTCTTTTTATTCTGCTTGCTACCCTGCCGGTCTCTCGAGGGTACGGGACATGGTTCCAAGGGTGTAAATTGTCCCGGTGGTGGACGATGTACCCGCCAATAGGCTCTCTCTTGAGAATCACCCACAATTTTGTCTCCCTTCTTGCGTTCTTTAGCCAAACGTACCTGCTCCTCCGCCTGCATGGATATAATTTCCCATTTACCCTTTAGATTCTTGTGCAGCGAAGCCAAAGCTTCTACCTCATAGTCCTCCAAGGCATGGCGTTGCTTGTTGCGCAAAGAACGTTTAACCAAATAAATGGCATACTCCACATTATCGGGAGCCTTGTGTTGCCAAGGCCAATAGTAGGGTGTTTGAAAGCGATAGAGTGAAGAATCATCTTTGACAGTTAGAGTTTTTGAATCGTTGACGGGGAAAAAGTAGCCATGAAGACATAATTGATTGGCAATATTCAAGGCCTCCGATTCTTCAATTAACAAGCGATCCATAAGCCATTCAATGAGATCGTAGCCTATTAATAAAATAAGCAGTTGTAATTTAGAATTTACTAGATAGTTGTCCTAAATAAAAACTCACCCATAAAAGCATAAGGTATAGAAGTAAGAAACATTTTTTGTTGCCTTACTGGCACACCATGCTCGGGATCCTGCATTTCACGTACAAGAGCTTCCATCTGTAAAAATAAATGCAACAAAAGAAAACCCAAATTTATTAGAATATTATTATTGACCTTGATGATATAACTCTTAACAAACTATTATGCACTGTTGTACAAAAAAAAGTATCTCTAAACCAAATACTAAATTTACATCTAGTATTTGTAGGTGCATACATAGATATGAATATTCTCAAAACGAATCCAAATCATTTAAATGCCACCAACGTGTAACCTTTTGCCTGGTGTGATTTGCTGTGTGGGTGCTGGTGGCGAGAATGATTATGATGATGATAATGTTGATGGCGAGGATGATGAGATAGTTGTACTTCAATCAAAATACTCATTTCTCAATTTACCACCACTAAACTTTAATAAACGAAAGATTGAAAAGCACTTTATATACACACACTCACACTCACAAAAAATAAATAAATAAAAAGAATTTCCAAACGCTTGACAAAACCCACAACGGCAGCAGAAAAACAACGTTGTAAAAGTAGAAAAAATTATGACGCCATTAAAACTCAACAATGCTGAAAATTGATGCACATCTTGTGTTTTTTTTCTAGTAGTTTAACAAATGCAGCAAATATCACAGAATATTCATTTAGTTTTCATATTTAAATCATCATCTGTATTGGCATCGTCATTATTTAGTTTTTTGTCTTGTCGCCGCAATCAACATCATTTCCATCATCATGATTATATATTATCAATGTAAAACATTTAAGGCGTACAATTTTCCATTTTTCCTTCATTTAAATATGGGAAAATATAATTTAAATGCGTTTCTGCTATAGCAAGGGGCATTATATTAAATTTCCTCTGCAGTTGGTAACATATTGGGATATGCGCTCACTTTTTTACATTTATGATCAGAATACTCTGGAAAATCATCATAAATAAATCGACGCTTGAACCACGTTAAATTTACTTTTAAAATTAGTCAGACTACAGGTAATGTCGGCTTAAGGAGAAGAAAATTTTACATGAAGTTTTGTTATTGGGCAAGAGACTTGCGCAACTAATTTGCCTAGTGTGACGCCTGTTTTAAAGAAAAATTGTGTTCAACAATGAGGCTCAGTTTTGGCTCAGTAAACAAAATTGCAGCCCAATCCACAACAGACCCTACAGAAAAAATATTCAAAAAAAATATCTGGACATTAAACTTTTAATATATTTATTAAGAAACAAAATATTAAAAATAACATTAAAATTTGAACAAAATATTAAAAATGAAGAGTGTTAATTCTCTCTCACGAGATTCCAACTATAGTCTTCTAGCATATGCTGGTCCAAAAAAACCTTGACAATTCCATTCAATTCAGAATTTTCTAAACTACTGGTCCGATTGCAAAATGAAGTACAAAAAAATCGTACCGGAGGACATATGATTTCAGAAAATGAAATCTGTGACCACCTTTTTAGTATACGAGGTGAGATACAGGTTGCCAACTTTGTCTACTTTCAGTTGGCAAATCCCTACATAGCTCGTAACTTGTACAAACACGGACAGTAGAGCAACTCACTTCCTACGGATAGGAAAAAGTGATTTTGTTACCCCCCCTTCAAGATATACCTTGGAATGTTTTAGGATCGTAAGATTCACCATTTTCCAAAAAAAAAAACAAGTAAGAAAGTATGTTCGGGCTTGACCTACCCTACACTAAGTAAAAGAGCAAAAACATTTTTCTTTTAAAATTTCAATAATTTATATTTTTGAGTGATTTTCGGAAGTGGGCCTTATATGGGTGCTATGACCAATTATGGACCGATCACCATGAAATTAGGTCGTGTGATTTATGTCTATATGAAAGTTTACTATGTTGAATTTTGTGAGAATACCAAAATTTGTAAGCGATTTATGCACGTTAAAGTGATTTTCGGAAGCGGGTCTATATGGGAGCTATGACTAATTATGGACCGATCATAACAAAATTTGGTGACATGAATTTTGTATATATAAAACTTATTTGGAGCGCAATTTGTGGAAATACATTTATAAATTAAACATTTATTACCGATAAAGTCCAATTTAGGTGCAATAATGGACCGATTTCAGCCAGTTTCAACAGGCTTTATCCCCGGGCCAAAAAAATAATATGTACCAAATTTGATCGAAATATCTTAAAATTGCGACCTGTACTTTGCGCACAAGGTTCACATGGACAGCCAGCCAGCCAACCAGACGGGCGGACATCATTTAATCGACACAGAAAGTGATTCTAAGTCTATCGGTATACTTTAAGGTGGGTGTTAGACTAATATTTTTGGGCGTTACAAACATCTGCACAAACGCATAATACCATCCCCACTATGGTGGTGTAGGGTATAAAAATTAATATGGAATTCCAGCTGAATGCGTGTATGTTAGAAATTTTGATAGATAAAATCCGTTAAAAAAAAAAACAAAAATAAACTTCATATTTTAAAGCTTTTGCACTAAGTTCATATTTTAGAGTAGCCAATTGAAATAAAAAAAGTGTTCATATTTTGGGGTGTTCATATATTATGGTGTTCACATTATCGCAAGTGAACTGTACTGTTTATTTCACTAAGTTATATCATATACTTTAAAAGTAAATTTTAATAAGGCTTAAGTTCATTTTTATTATAATTTATTTGAATTATTACAAATAATTTTTAATAAAAATGTACTTAAATCTAATTAAAATTTACTTATAAAGTATATGATATAACTTAGTGAAATAAACAGTACAGATCACTCGCGATAATGTGAACACCATAATATCGAGCCCTTAGCGCCAAATTATCGTAAGCGACAAAACACAAATTTTACGGGAGAAGGTTTTTTTTGATTATTTTGAAATTTATACATAGAATTAAAAATGTTATGATGCGATATAATACAATTTCGTTGAAGCTATTTGTCTATTTTTCAAAAACATTCATAACTTTTGACAATTAAAAATTCATGGAATACTTTATAGAAAAATATGACAAAAAAAATTTGTATTGAGTTTTTGCATAGATAAAAATTTTTCGAATTGAAATAAAATTTTTATTTATAAATAGTTTTTAATGAAATTTCACACTTATGTAGATTTTTCTATTTAAAATGGAAAAATAAAAACGAATTTTGAAATTTATTATCAGCAATCCCGCAATTCCCAAAAAAGTGTCCAAAAATTTCAATAATGGTAATTTTTAGTTTTTTGGCTATAATATCGATACCAGGGTCGGGGTTATCGGGACCCTTTACAAAATAATTAGAAACATATTGAGCCACCTATAATCGGTTATTATATTTTGATATCGGATATCCGATTTGAGAATTTTTGCCCTAAAATTTTATTTTATATAAAAGATAGGTGTTTTTTGAAAGGACCTGGTCCCCTCGGTAACAACAATTTTGAAATTTGTTTTCCTTTCAAATATTTTATCAGAACTTAGCTTTCAGAAAGTAGAAAATCCTTATACATCCTCATAGAAATTTTTTGCGATAACTCAAAAAGAAAAAAAGTTCTTTTTTCCCAAAAAATTAGCGAATAAACGCCTTTTTAAAATTTTTTAAATTCAAATGCATATAACTTCGGATTTAGTCATTATTTTTAAACAGTTCTTTTGGTATTTGACACATACATGTATTGCTAGTCCAATAAAGGAAAACCGGAGAAAATCGGGAAATATTTGGATACGCTGTTATCAAAAAACTGGAGTAGGTTGGGTAAAAATTTTGAAAATTTAATTTTCAAATGCAAATATCTCCTAAGCTTTAATAGATAATTGATAGCTATGTCAAGGTTTTTTGTAGTGCTCGATGAGAAGATTCTATATGTGTAATTTTTTTGAAATCGGAACTCAAACCAAGAAATAATATCGTTTTAAAAATGTAACATACCCGAGGTGTCCTAATTTGAGGGCCCTTTGTCGCGCACCTGGTGGGCCCATGAGCTCCACGTTTAAAACTTAAATTTGACAACACATCTTCTTTGCGCATGAGAAATTTCATTCAAACTAATCTAACCATTTAGAAGTTACAGATTTATTTCCCTCTTTTTTTCTATACCACTGTGTGTCGCTTACGATAAAATTTGTTTACTGTGAAATATAAGCATTGACTTACGATAAAATCTTACTCCCTATATTTTTCATGTTATTAACAATTTTGATATTCTGAGAACGCTAAAACATCAGTCGGTCCATAAAATTTTAATTTCTGCAATAAAACAAAAATTTTAAAAATGTCGCTTACGTTAATTTGGCGCTAAGGGCTCGATATATTTCAAAATAATATAAATAAAAAGTTCAAATAATTACCACAAATCTATAAATATACTTTAAAATATATTTAAGTTTCATTTTGGAAATTTCCTTTCGCTACCTCGATTTCTAAAAACATTATTTAATTATTTATTTATTTGTCAGAATTTAGAGATTTGTCTCTTTTTCACATTTCTTCAATTTAGAATTTTCTAAATATTTTTTTGTAAACTAAAATACATATTTCATTTATTAAAGGGACAGCCTAAATGATACCACAGTTTGCTTTAAATGTTTCTAATACTAAAACACATGTGCACGTAACTGCCCTGCTGAATATGGAACTGGTGCCGTGTAGAGGATATTGTTATAGTCTAAGGGACACAACTAACTTCTCACTAGCCTGCTTGTCAGGCTTTAGGCTAGCGAATGTAAAACATGATTTTGCACTGATACCCTTTGTATAACTTTACATTAAAAAAGTAACTAGCAACATAGATCATAGTAATTTTGACAAGAATCAATCTTCAATATATATAAAAATGAAATGGTCCATGTATGTAATGTCATCACATGAGAACGGCTGGAGCGATTTGGCTGATTTTTTTTTATTCGATTTGAAATTTTTAGGAGATGGTTTGTAAAGAAAAAAAATTCAAAAATATCGCGTAAAACTCGGAAATTCTTTTTTTTTGTGAGTCCAGTCAACTTAATAAAAAAGCTCCCTAAAGTATGCAGTACAAATTTAGATATTTTATTTGCAATTAAATAACAACAGGCTGGTGTGCGTGGGTTGAAGAAACTTGAAGAACTAACATTAGTAACTGCTACCGGGCGAAGCCGGGGCGATCAACTAGTATCTAATAAACTTCAAACTAACATTTAAAAACATTTTTTTCAAAATCTTAATTAGTCAAGTTGTGAAAAATAGGAATGAAATAAAACCTTCAACATACTTTTTATATGGTGCCGCAATACCATTAACTCTTTCTTTTTTACTAAATTCTTTTTTTCTTTAACATAATTTTTTTCTATCGCGCAACTTCATCCACTTTTTCTCCCAACTTCGTATTGAAAGGAATGCGAACGTGACACACTTTGAAAATCAAAATAAACGATTTGTTGTGATTATTTATTAGCTAAAGGCACTCAATTTTGATTTAAATTAAAATATTTCGCACACTTGATTAAAACAATAAAGCAATATTGATAGAAAATTATGATTTAGATTTAGAACATGAACAAAATTCAATGAAAAATTAAAATTCATGATAGAGCTAATACGTAAGATGTGTTTCACCATGATATAAATATGTATGTGAACAGTAAATACTAAGACAAAAAATCTAAAAGCTACAATAAAATTAATTTTCAGTGTTTTAGTTCAATTTTCTCATTTTAACAATTAATATTAGTGCAATTTGTTCATATTAGAAAGAATTTTTGGTTTATTAATATTGTATGTAATTAACGATCCCGTTGGACCTTTGCTGTGGAAATGCCCATATTTAGCTAAGGGTGGGAAATACTATTATTTTGTTTTACTGCCAACTAACTTAATGCACAACCGTATTTTTATATTATTTTCTCATCTAAAGAATGCAAAAAACATTTCTTATAGGACAGTTATTGCATAAAAAGAGAATTAATTAAATAATAATTTCAAGGAAATATATCACACAGCATATAAACTGCCAGGGCTTTGCATAAGATTTACTGGCAAAACATTGATGACAGACTTTGTCGTCGTCATCATCATCAGCCACGTCTTCATTTGCAGCGTCATCGTTGTCAGGCAATGTGATTGACAATCGATAAAATTTATTATTGTTCTTTTTTTTAATTTGTTCTCCATTAATATTCGTTTGGTGGTCTATAACATTTATGCAGCTTTATTTTCACCTTCAACTTTTTAAAAGTGTGTGTGAATTTCTCAAGAATTAAGTAAAGTAATAACAGGTATATGTATGAGTGATAGCTAAAGAGAGTGAGTGAATGAGAGAGTAGGAGAGTAAACTGTATAATTAACGATAATTAATAAGATCTTGTTGTAAAGGCATTTAATGTGGTTGACAGTAGTAGGTCGTTGGTTGTATGTAGCTGATGGCCGCAAAAGGGAATGATTAAATTATAAATGAAATCACAAAAAGGCTTTAAAAGCCTGGGATGGACTTTATTGATTACCAGCGCACATAATGCCACATATCTGTTGTGATAATCAAATCACATTTTGATTTAGTTCTTTTTTTCCATTTTGTCTAATAAGAGGATATAACTTGTATGTTAAATGTTAAATTAGAAAGGTTTTAAACCCTATAACCAGAGAGATGTTGAACATTTTTTTCCTAAGTTATCTGTATTATTTGAGTTAAATAAATAAGATCCTTAGAGTTAGTGTATATATCCCTCAACAGATTCTCATAGTTAGTGTAAACAAGTAAGAGAGCTATATTCGGCTATACCCTTCACCAAATTATACTTCAAAATAAAAATTTCAAATATTATTAGGTAAACAAAATTTATTTTTTATTGCAAAGTTGTTTTTTTCATTTTTTTATAAAAATTATTTTTTCGAATGGTTTTTTTAAATTTTTTTTTAATTTAATGAACAATATTAGATTCTTTTTATACCCTTTTGTTACTTCAACATTTTTCATTTGCGACCCCACAAAGTATACATATACAGTTGGGAAAAAATAATAGCACCACTATGACATTTTTTTTATTTTTCCAAAAACAAATAATTAGTGTTGGTATTTATTCAAAGGTTGATATTTAATACCATAGGGTAACATAGAGACGAGACGTAATTGTCAAAAACCTAAGTCTGTTGTCAAAAAACCTAACTCTTGCAACAGCAAAATACATGCTAGTCAATGTATTTTGTTGTTGTATCCGACATATGATTTGTTGTATTTTTGTTTGACAAATCAAAGTGTCTCGTCTCTATGTTTAATATATTGCTTAGTATGTCTCCTATATTAAAAATGTAGTACTGAAATTGTTATTGTAATTTTTTTTTTGGCAATTTAGAAAATAGAACCACTTACACATTTTTTATAAAAAGAGTTATGTTTTGCATGCACGTGCGCGTGTTTAAAATATTTGATTTTTATTTTTATTATTTCGATCACAAAGTTTAACGAAAAGCAAATACTTATATATTTTAAATAAAATGGGTCTTGGAAAACACCGCAGTGCGGAGAAAAGCGAAATAATCAAAAAACCAATATCGGATGGAAAATCTTATAGAGAAGTTGGTCGATTGTTTGGGTGTTCAAACAAAATGATTCACAACGTAATTAATTATAAAGAAAAGGCTGAAAGACGTGGAAGAAAATGAGTTCTGACCACCCTTCACGACAAAAGATTGATCCGCGAGAGCAAAAGGGATCCGATCAGTGCGGAGAAAAGCGAAATAATCAAAAAACCAATATCGGATGGAAAATCTTATAGAGAAGTTGGTCGATTGTTTGGGTGTTCAAACAAAATGATTCACAACGTAATTAATTATAAAGAAAAGGCTGAAAGACGTGGAAGAAAATGAGTTCTGACCACCCTTCACGACAAAAGATTGATCCGCGAGAGCAAAAGGGATCCTTTCAAAGCTATAACCGAACTAATAAAGGACCTTAATATAACTGCGACAGTACAAACAGATCGCACATGTCTTAGAGAACATAATTTAAAAGCGTGAAGTCCAAGAAAGGCCCCTCTTTTAAATGCAAGACATATCGCCAAGAGCATGAAGTTCGCAAAGGAACATCAAAGTTGGCCAGTGAAAAAGTGGACAGATGAGACTAACTTTGTCATGTTTTTTTTAGAAGGTTCTCGCTTATACGTCAGACGTCCTCAAAACTCGAATACAATCCAAAACATACAACAAAAACCATTAAACATGAAGAGGTTTTTTTGAGTGTGGTGC